>NW_024070189.1:89595501-89682993 GCF_014754425.2 Oryx dammah
CTGACTGGCCCTGCAGTGCTGTGCCTGAGCACCCCCTCACCTCCTTGGTGGCCCACTGGAAGCCAGCCACCACACTGTCCTTGATTTCATTGAGGTACTGTACACCCTTGGTGATGTCCGTGAGGATGTTGGGGCCCGTGCCATCAGGGCCGAAGCACCAGATCTTACGGGCCTCAGCCACGTCCCACTCGTACTTCTCAGCCAGGTAGCGTGCCCGCTGCTTGAGCTCCTGGCGGGCGGACACCTCGCCCTTGTCGATGTCCTCAGCCAGGCCATCAGGGAAGGGCCGCGCCTTCATGTAAAGCCTATTGTGCTTGTTGGGGGACTTGGACAGGCAGAGCACATTCGACTCCTCGCTGACAGTCTCCCGGTACGAGACAACTGGGTCAGATTTCTGGAAGAGAAACGTGCAGGGTCAGGTCTGCCCCAGAAAGCAGACACCCCAGAACACCACCTTCCTAATGATACCCGCTTCACACTGGCAGAGAATAGAGAGCAGAGCAGGCTCCACCTGACTTCGTGTAAACAGGTATGCAACTAGCTACTCGCTAAATGCCCACTGCCAACAGGGCTGGCTAAATACACTTCTGGTAAAACTATATGTGCAATATTAAATGAAAAGTGATTGCAAACATACAAGTGCAAGATCCCATTTCAGTATAGTTTCCTTATTTAGAAAAAAACATGAAAAAACTGTCAATTCCCTCAAGAACGAAAACTTTCATTCCCGCAACTAAAAAGGTTTAACAAGGAAAAACAGCATGTAAGAAACCCAGAACCTTGGCCAAGCAGACACAGATCTGAGCTCATTTTTATGAAAAAGCAGAAAATGGAAACCAGGGTGTACCAGGTAGGGGTGGTGGGCCACCTACAGAATCTCAGTGTCTGCCCTTTACCCAAGTTTTTTTTTCGTAAACTTGTTAGCAGAAGTTAGCAGACCCCTCACACTCCAACCCTGCCTGCACATCTAAAGAGCTGATGTCACAACAGCGCATATTATCTGGCAAGAAGGGAAAGAAGGAGAACAGAGTGACCCCCCCACCAGCGGGACCCTCAGAGCCCACCCAGGTCGTGCTCTCCAACAGCCCTCTTGGTATAGGGCATGCAAGCCTCCAGCTGTCACTGCGTGGCAGCGCCAACCTCACCTTGATGGGGATGCAAGCGTGATCCTCCTCCAGGTCCTTGAGGCAGATCTCCAAGTGCAGCTCCCCAGCCCCCGCGATAATGTGCTCCCCGGACTCCTCGATGATGCACTGCAGAAGGCCAAGCGTCAGCCCAACACTGACCCCAGGACCAAGCGGTAACCCAAGGGATTCCAGGGGGCAAGTGGAAAGTCAGCTCCAGCTGGACAAGATGGACTCCCAACACAGGGTTTAGGCGGAAGGTATCAGGGCCCGTTTTATTAGTTTTCAACATTAACCTTCTAAAAAGAGCCTCAGGATCCAACCAGTCTGAAGACTATATCAAAGTAGTATATCAAAGTTCGATTCCTGGGTGGAAAACCACCGTTTAAATGGGCGGGAGTTCTGCCAGGTCAGCCCAGTCACATCACATCAACAAGTCAACAAGCCACTGCGGCAGGTGTCACCTCTGGCCAAGGGGCACCCACCTGCACCATGGGGTCCGACTTGGCCAGCCGCTTTAGACCTTCCACCAGCTTGGGCAGGTCGGCCGGGTTCTTGGCCTCCACAGCGACCCTGACAACAGGGCTCACGCTGAACTTCATCACCCGCATGTTGTGGGCATGCTCGAAGGTGGTGATGGTGCCAGTCTTCACCAGGAACTGGTCCACGCCCACCAGGCCCACAATGTTGCCACAAGGCACATCCTCAATGGGCTCCACGTAACGGCCCATCATCAGGATTGTCCTGGGGAAGGGGGAACGACACAAAAGATGTCAACACACTAGCACTCGTGTGGCAGATCCCCAAGTCACCAGACAAGCCTCCGTTGTTTTTTTGGTAGTACCACACTGCACGGATTAATTCCTGGACCAGCGACTGAACCCAAGCCTCCTGCAGTGGAAGCACAAAGTTCCCCTCCTTTGAGCCTGTGGCTGTCTTCATGTCTAGAGGAACAGAGCCAGCTCACCAGGGGCCAGTAACCCAGTGACATCTCAGTGATGGTTCTGGCTCTATCACCAGAAGACCAGGCAAAGTGCTGCTGTGCCTATGCAAGCCTCTGCACCCTAGTGCAGTCAGGGCCTCAGAGAGTCCCACACCTGCAGTGGCTGACTGGGGGGCACCACCCTCAACTGAGGTCTTTGGGATCAGGGCCTGCTCTCGAGGTACCTTAACTATCCTATCACTCTAATTTCCTACCTGCTTCCCAGCTCAGGACTGTCACACTGAGAATCCTTAGTTGGGAGAAAGGGTACTATTTCCTGGTGCTTCCGTCCCCCCAGCAGGTCTCTTACATTCAGATGACCCCACCCTTCCCTTCTCACTGGATGGAGGAGGAGCAGGAGGCTGTTCGGCCCCCTCTAACTCCCTGAGTACCTCACCTCTGGATCGGCTTCAGGTACAGGTCCTCCTTCTTCCCAGGAGTATAGTTGGGTCCCATGATGCGGACCTTCAGGCCAGTAGACACCAGCCCTGAGAAGACCCGGCCGAAGGCATAGAACCGACCTTTGTCAGAGGTCGGCACCATTTTGGAAATGTACATCATGAGAGGGCCTTTGGGATCACAGCTCTTAATGCCTGAGAAGAGAAATGAAACCCCCAAAGGGGAAAACGTGATTCCATGATACCTCAGCTTTCCAAACTGAGGCTCTGTCCAGCATCAGGCCCCCGGGGTGCAGGCAGGCCCCACATACCCATGGCTGCCTCATCGTCTGGTGGACCCTCGTAGAGGAGCTCACAGCGGTACTTCTGGGCCGTCACAGGGGAAGGCAGGTGGATGGTGATCATCTGCAGCAGGGCATCCCCAGCAGGCAGCCAGCGGCGCATCACAGCCTAGAATAGAGGATATGAAGGGGAAATGTTAGCAAGAGACCAGAACGAAAATCAACACAAGCAGCTCCAAGAAGGTGGGACTCCAGGGAGAGCCTCTCCACTCACCTTCAGAAGTGGTTTGCCCTCCTTGTCCTTATCTTCACTGTCCAACTTGATGTCCAGTTTTTCAATTAGTTTTGCTGTCTCCTCTTTCTTGAAGTTCATGATTGCATCAAACACCTAACATGCAGGAAAGATGAGCAAAGTGGGTTTGGGAACATACTTGAAGTCTACAGTTACATGTTAGAGCCTGAAGAGCATGGATGGATGCAAAAATCCTCACTTACCATCAAACATCTGACTTAATCTAGCAAATAAGGAAATCTCTCAACAGACTTAAAAAAACCCACCCTAAGTAAGTGGGCACATTCTCACTGAAAACTCACTGGCTTACAATAGTCAGTCCTTTCTGCCACATTTCGCCTGCTGCCCAGTCAAGGAGGCTGACTGACCCCAAGATGCAGCCCAAGAATGTGGGAGACCTGCTAGCCAGGGTTGAACTGGGGGCCTTCTGATCTCATGCTGTCTCACCTTGTTTCAGGAGCTGACATGCAGCCTGGCCCTGCCTTGCCTTGTGACATCTTGCCATCAGTTGCAGCAGGTTGGGTACCAGACTGTCTGGGGAGCCCAAGGACAGCCCCGGGAATGGGCATCTACCAAGCTTACACTGGCTCACCTTGAAGATTGGGTCCAGGATGAGCTGGCAGAACGTCCGTGGCAGCTTCTTGCCATCAGGGCTGTTGGCTGACTTGCTGAACTTGCCAGTGGCTGGATCAAAGTACCTGTTCGAAGAACACCCAACCCAAGAGTTAGAGAAATCAGCAGCGGGGGAGGGGGTAACCTGGGTGGGAATGACCCTACAGACAGTTGAGCTGTGTCTCGAACACTTACCTGTCTCCCCACAGCTTTTTCATCATGTCCTCCACCTTCTTGGCCCGCTCAGCAGGCCCTAGCTGTCCCTCGCCCTTGGCGGCAAACTTGGCCACATACATCTCTGCAAACTGCTTCAGGGTAAAGGCCCAACCATGGAGACCAGACCCAAAGCCAACAGTACCAAGGACGGGGTCAATCTGCAAGAATAGGAGACAGTTTAGCTGGAATAGATGGACAGAAACCACAGCTACAAAATCCCCAGGCACTCCACGCCTCAGACCTTAGATTTCTTCAGTAGCCATCAGGTCAAAGTGAAGAAATTTTAGTCATCATGTACAAGGTACCCAACCCCGGCAGGGGGGGTGGGCAAAGATCCCACAGGGACTGCCCCATGCACCTGTCAGCAAGCAGGGGGAGCCACTACCTCACCTCCCCAAAAGTCCAGCTTTCCTGTCACTCTAAAGTTCCTTGGATCCCCAGCTTCCACCTCCCAAGAATCCCCAGGAAGTCACTGATTCAGAAGCAGTTCCCCAGGGGCAGCTCAAGACCACAGCCCTTCCAGTCTGCCCCACAGGAGCAGTGAAGGGGCTACTATGAACACAGCAGTCAGGCTGTCCTACCATGATGTTGCCCATGGGGCCACTCTCGCCCTCGCCATAGGTGGAGATAATGACGTTGACATTCTCCACGATGCGCTGGAAGGTTTGGTAGAGCTCCTCAGGCTCCAGCTGCAGCTCAAGCAGGGCCCGGTCCATCTTGTTCATCATCAGCACTGGCTTGATGCGCTCGGCGATGGCCTGGCGCAGCACCGTCTCTGTCTGTACACACACACCTGCAGACCAGCAGGGGATGAGGCGGCTCTTGCAGCCAGAGAAGGAACAGCCCCAGGTTCCAAGCCGTCCTAGGGGGTGCCCACTGCTTACCGGACACACAGTCCACCACCACCAAGGCACCATCAGTGACACGGAGCGCGGCTGTCACCTCTGAGGAAAAGTCGACGTGCCCAGGGGAGTCAATGAGGTTGATGAGGAAGCCAGAGCCATCCTTGCTCTGCTTGATGAAATTCAAGTCATTCTCTGAAAGCTCGTAGAAAAGGGAGATGGCCCTGAAACAATGGGGACAGGTGAGCCAGGTGGAAGCCACACCTTAGCCTGGCCTGTGGTCAATCAGGTTCCCACCGAGGGGGAGTCAGGACGGACACTCTTCATTCCTAAGTGAGGCTGGGATCCAATAAAAAGCCAGGCAGATGCTGCAACCTGTCCCCTCCCCCTGCATTACTCATCCCTAAAGATGAACTTAAGACTCCCAACAGAACAGCCACCGCCATCTAGGACATTTATCTTTGCTGCACCCTCTGCCAGGGACAGCCACTTCCCTGGCACCAGAATCCACCTGGGTCCTCCCAGGCTCAATACGCCTATTGTAAAAAAGCAGCTACTACATAGGAGCTAGAAATCCCAAAGGCTACTTTCCACCCTTCCCTGCCCTGCAGGGAAATGAGTCTCAGAGCAATGACCAAGGACAAACGACTAAATGAAGACAACTGCCGTCATTGCTTTTTCTTTGGGGTGGGGGAGGTTCTCACCATGACATCTGGGATCAGAAAACTCACAGGGGGCTGCCGTGCGCACAGCAGGACTTAGTGGCATTGACCCCGGATGCCAATACCATCCTCAGACTTCTCCAGACATTGCCAAGAGCCCCCAGCTCCCTTCCCCTCCAGCCTCCTTAACTCTACCACCCATCACGGTGCCTCTTCCCCTGGAGACAAAGGTGCCCATCCCACTAGATGAAGCTCCATCATCCCTCCCAGGTCAGAAGCCCAGCTCCAAAGTGCTCCTCTCTCCAAAGCCTGTGGGAAAAGGCCTATGTCAGTCTATCCATCCTGCCCACTACCAAGGACTCAGAGCAAGCAGCACCCCCCTTTCCCTGTGGAGACGACACCAGGGTTCTTGCTCACGTTGACTTGATGGTGATGCAACGCTCCTGCTCATCCTTCCGGGTGTCAGTGAAGCGGGTCTCCCCAGCCCGGGCAGAGGCGATGATACCCGCCTTACACACCAGGGAGTCCGTCAAAGTGGACTTGCCATGGTCCACGTGGGCGATGACAGACATGTTCCGGATGTTGGCCTTCTTGTCCATGATGGCCCGGATCTGGTCTACGGTAAAGTTCACCTGGGCAGGGTGGAGGAGGGGAGGGTCATGACAGGCCAGCACTCCAGGAAGGACCCTTGGCACAGAGACTTTGATCAATAGAGGCTGCAAAGCCCTAGCCAAAAGAGGCTGGTCCCTGGTGCTGCCAACTCCGACCTAAATCCCCCTTTCTTTGTTAACCCCCCTTTAAAGATGTCCAACTCACCCTGTCCCTGAACAGCCTGATCTTGGCTGTCACACCCAAAGTGACAACTCAGAACGGAAACTGGGGACTAAGTCCCAATGAGTGACAACAGATTCCCTTTATACTAGGTAGATACTGGAGTCTCGTGGGGTCCGGCTGAACCTCAAGTGTTCCACTGTGTGCCCACAGGTATACCTAGAGGCTTCCCAACCAAAAGGGCTCTCCGAACTCCAAGGTCACCCCTCGCTGGGGTTGTGGGGGTCAGAGCCAACACCCCACCTTTGATTCATAAATATGCCACCCCCGGTTTGGGGGAGGGGGGGTTGCGCAGCGCTAACAGGCGCGAACCTCCACCTCGTGGCTCCAGGATCTGGTGTTCACAATTGGGAGGTTCAAGAAAAACAAGAGACTAAAACATTACACAGCGGGAGAAGATCGGGCGCTTCTAAAGGTCTTACTCTTCTCTCCTTTAGCCATTTCCAAGGCGCCCACGGCTCCCGACAGAAAATCAGACTGAAACTCCCGGCCCGCGAGTTACATAAGGCGGCTCCCCTCTCCCGGCTCGCGCTGCGGCGCCCGCCATTACAGCGTCTGCCACATCATCATACCCCCCCGCCCCGCCTCCGCCCCAGCTTCAGCCGGACCCCGGACCCCGCGAGGCGGCGGCACCCCCGGAAGCGGAGATCGCGAGCAATGCGGCGCGCAGACATGGCGGCAGCCGCTTCACCTGCCCCGGCCCCGCCGGCCCCGCCGCCGCCATGTCTCCTCTCAGTCAGGGAAGCCACAAGTCCCCAGGCTTGGCAGCGCCAGCCCTGCCGAGGCTTCGCTGCCGTTTCAGGTCCCCGGTTGAACAGTGTTGCTCACCATGGTGGCGGATGGCGGTGGATTCTCCCAAGCAGATCCGAGCGAGCTAGGTCGCGCCGAGGATGGCGGCGACGACGGCGGAAGAGAACGCTGACGTCAACACCCGAGATTTTATAGGCCGACGCCGGTTGGGCGGGTCATCTGACCGCGCTTCGGGGGCGGAGCGAAGCGACGCCGCGCGCAAGCGCATGAACACCGTCCCCAACAACACCCCGCCCGGGTAACCCCTTAGGCGGCGGTGGGGCTGCTCTAATACCAAGGGTCTGCATTCCATGCTTGGATTTTCCCGGGGGCGTGGTTGCCTCGAGCTGGGTGCACGCCTCCAGGAGGCACTACTTAGATGCAAAAAAGCAAAGAGTGGCATTTTAGGTGAGACTATTAACCATATCTTAGCAACTATGTCATTTTGCAAAGTGCCAAGCACTTCAGTGAAAAGGATATTACGATGTGAATAGGGTCTGTGGATTGTACTAAGATTAAGGTTTAATATGATTTAAGATGACTGACAGTACTAGGTCCGGGACTGGGAGAAGAGTACTTGGACCTCTGGACTAGTTCTGCAGTCACCCGTCTTTAATTATTTCTTAAAACAAAAAACCTTTTCAAAAGCAGATATTAATCACCCACTTTTCCCACAAAGACAAATTCACCGTCTACTACGGCAGGCATTGCTATAGGTTTTGTGGATAAAACCGTAAATAAAACACCTTATCAGCTCCATCACTTTAAGTGTTCTTACATTAGATATGCAGGTTTTTCTATGCTTCAGTTTCTTTATCTGCGCAACGGGATGATCAATACTACTTCTTTGTTTGAGGGAGAGTAAAATTCACTAAATACATTTAGAGGGATTAGCACCGAGTCTGACACAGTTCTCAATACACCTCAGTTATTTCTAATTAGTTATCGTCACCATTATAGAACACATTTTAGGGACTGGTTTGCTGCGTCGCAAGTGTGGGAGCTAGGCGCTTTTCCACATGCGCAGTCTCATTTTCTACTTCATTTTCTCTCCAGGGGGAGGCGCAGGAACACTATTTTGTATTCGTGTCCTGATCTGACCCTAAGAAACCGTTGTATATCAGATCTTCTACTCCAGGGAAAGAATTGACATGTAATTCAGGATCTTTATTCTTTATAAAGAGCCCAGCTCAATGCCTGGTACACAGTAGGCGCTCATAAGTATATCTTGCATCAGGTAATCATATTCTCATTAGTGTAAATAAATCCCCTTCAATAAATCTTCCCCTAAATTCACTCTGTCAAAAGAAGGGAGCCTGCAGTGATTTCCCTGCGCTGGAAGGAGAATAAACAGTTGTGCCTCTGTAAAAAGCTATGCAAGTTCGGATAGACTCTAAAATAACACTGTCTTCTCCTATCCCTACAAAGGGCTTTACGCATTTTGCTTTGTAAAGCGCGGTCACAGCCCTGATTTCATTTAATCAAAGACTACTATCACTATCCCACGTTTAACCCAGGGGGAAACTGAGGCAGTAAGGCGCTGCTCCCTAAATATCTATTGAACGACCGAGACGCAGAGCTGCAGGCAGATAAAGTCAATGCCCTAGCTCAATTCCGGGTGTTCAAACACGTGC
Source organism: Oryx dammah (assembly GCF_014754425.2). Taxonomy (NCBI): domain Eukaryota; kingdom Metazoa; phylum Chordata; class Mammalia; order Artiodactyla; family Bovidae; genus Oryx; species Oryx dammah. The sequence goes on from NW_024070189.1 coordinate 89,604,165, forward strand.
GCCTGTGTTCGTGTCAGGAACGTTTTATATTAATTTTACCAGGCAAGCGCATGCACCCTTCGGGGGACGCGTTTTCAGCAGATGGATTGAAATAAATGTCTTCTTATTAATTCTTATTCTTAATAAATGTTTTATCTTAATTTTTTTAATGTTTAAAGTGCACTCAGCATACAACGTGCGCTAGGCTCTGTTCTTGCCTGGAGAATCCCAGGGACGGGGGAGCCTGGTGGGCTGCCGTCTATGGGGTCTCACAGAGTCGGACACGACTGAAGCGACTTAGCAGCAGCAACAAGATAAAATTCCTCAATAAACAATCTATTCGCTTGCGAGCAAATTCAACCCTATTAATGAAAACCTTTGCTTTTCTCTGAAATGTTCTATTTTGCAAGGAGGTGCTGTCGAGTGCCTAAGACGGAGCCTAGCACACGTTGTATGCTGAGTGCACTTCAAACATTAAAAAAAAAATTAAGATAAACCATTTATTAAAAATGAGAAGCTGGATACCCATCTGCTGAAAATGCGTCCCCCAAAGGGTGCATGCGCTTGCCTGGTAACTTAGTCTAAATTAAAGAAGCGGAGGAGAGGAGGATGGCGAAATTTAAGACATCCCTCCCCATACAGGGCTTCCCTGGTGGCTCAGATGGTAAAGAGCCTGCCTGCAGTGCGGGAGATCTGGGTTCAATCCCTGGATCAGGAAGATTCCCTAGGGAAGGAAATGGCAACCCACTCCAGTATTCTTGTCTGGAGAATCCCATGGACAGAGCAGCCTGGTAGGCTACAATCCACGGGGTTGCCAAGAGTCGGATACGACTGAGCAACTTCTCTTTCTACTCTCTAACCCTCATGGGGAGGAGTTCCACCCTGAAGCTGTAGGGATGGGGCCAGGTGTTGTTAGAGGACAACTCCCCACCAGACCCAGAAACTTGGGGGAGAAGCAGAGCTTCAGCATAGAGAAAAAGCAGCTACAGCCAGGCTCCGGGTCTGCAGTAAGAAATACCTGCGGGGGTAAAGGGCGGGGAGGAACTAAGAGAAAAAAGTAACCTCTGCAGGGAGGCTCTGCTGCGCATGCGCATGCTGCGGCGCAGAGAGGACAGGAAGACCCCCGGAGGCCCTGGCAGCGGCCCCTGCTGACCAAAGGCCGCCACTGCACGCCCCTTGCATCTGCCTTTGATGCTGTTGAAGGCTTATCGCCACCTTTTAAATTTATTCATTCATGTAGTCTTCCCCACACCCCGGGTTTTGTGTGGGCTATTTTACGCAGGAGCAAACTGAGGCTCAGAGAATTAATTTCCCCAAGGTCACACAGCTAATAAGGGCGGAACCAAGTGACTTTAAAATGTACGGTTGGAATATTGCTGCTGCTGCTGCTAAGTCGCTTCAGTCGTGTCCGACTCTGTGCGACCCCATAGACATAGCCCACCAGGCTCCCCGTCCCTGGGATTCTCCAGGCAAGAACACTGGAGTGGGTTGCCATTTCCTTCAGTGCATGAAAGTGAAAAGTGAAAGTGAGGTCGCTCAGTCGTGTCTGACTTCGCGATCCCATGGACTGCAGCCTACGAGGCTCCTCCATCCATGAGATTTTCCAGGCAAGAGTACTGGAGTGGGGTGCCATTGGAATATTACTCAACCTTAAAAAGGAAGGAAATTCTGACCCGGGCTACAACATGGATAAGACGATATTGCTGCTGCTGCTGCTAAGTCGCTTCAGTCGTGTCCGACTCTGTGCAACCCCATAGACGCTCCCCCGTCCCTGGGATTCTCCAGGCCAGAACAGTGGAGTGGGCCGCCATTTCCTTCTCCAATGCGTGAAAGTGAAAAGTGAAAAAAGTGAAGTCAATCAGTCGTGTCTGACTCTTAGCTACCCCATGGACTGCAGCCCACCAGGCTCCTCCATCCATGGGATTTTCCAGGCCAAGAGTACTGGAGTGGGATGCCATTGCCTTCTCTGAAGACGACATTATGTTCAGTGAAATAAGCGGGAAGCAAAAGGACAAATATTGTATAATTCTACCTATTGTCACTGTTTACTCACTAAATCATGTCCATGACCCCATGAACTGTAGCCCGCCAGGCTCCTCTGGGTATGCGATTTTCCAGCAAGAATACTGGAGTGGGTAGCCATTTCCTTCTCCAGGAATCTTCCCCACCCAGGGTTCAAACCCGTATCTGCTTGCTTGCCAGGCGGATTCTTCACCACTGTGCTACCTGTGAAGCCTTAATAGTACCCGTACTCCTTAAAGGAGTCAAATGAAAAAGACAAGCAAAGTGGTGGGTGCCAGGAGCTGAGGCAAGGGGAACGGGAGTCAGTGTTTGAAGGGGACAGAGTTTCAGTTTGGAAAAATTGAAAAGTCATGGAGATGGATGATGCGGGTGGCTGCACTACAATGTGAATATACTGAACACACTAAACTGCACTCTCAAAAACCATTAAAAAGGCCGGTTTTACATCGTGTCTATTTTGCCACAATAAAAAAGGAATGGTTTAGTCAGGAACCAACTCTGCCCCACTACTACTTCCTAGATGGATTTCGGATTTGGCTGACATTAAGACAGATATTGTGAATGTAGATTCAGCCCTCACTGTCTGTGTGACCTTGGGCAAGTCACATAACTTCTCTGAGCCTCAAATTCTTCAGGTAAAATGTTGAATAATAACATAACCTGTTGAATTATGGGGATCTTGTGACACTTAAAGAAGTTAATATAAATAAAGCACCTAGGGACTTCCTTGGTGGTCCAATGGCTAAGACTCTGTGCTCCCAGTGCAGGGACATGGGTTCCACCCCTGGTCAGGGAACTAGATTTTGCGTGCCACAACTAAAGATCCCACACGCTACACGCTTTAACCTCTGCGCCACCAGGGAAGCCTCAACAACTAAGATGGGACACAGCCAAATAAATAAATAAAATTAAAAAAGCACCTAGCATATTAAGCCCCATTGAAGAGTTTGCTCCTCTTATGGGCTAAACTGTGCCTGCTCCTCAACTCATATATTAAAGACTTAACACCCCAGGACTTCAGAATGTGAGTTTATTTGGAGACAGAATTTGGAAGAGCCACTTAAGTTAAAATGAGGTCTTTAGGTCCTAACTTAATGTGACACCAGTCACACTGGTGAGATTGTGGAAACTCAATCTCACATGCAACAGAATATCCCTGCTGCGTGTAGCTGGACTACCTAACCCTGAGCTGTTTGCAGTAATCCTGGACCCTGAGACAAAAGGAGAAATTGACAATAACTGGTCCTATCTTTAAAAAATCGGATGCTGAGATCCGATTTCCCAGAGGGAAACTGTGAAGACACAGAGAGAAGGCAGCCATCTGCTAGCCAAGGACAGAGGCCTCGGCAGAAACCAACCTTGCCAACATACCTCAATCTGCGACTTCTGACCTCCACAACCGTGAGACTATAAATTTCTGCTGTGTGAGCCACCCAGTCTGTGGCATTTTGTTGTGACTGCCCCAGCAAACTGAAACAGCCCTCATTGTGGAATAAACACTAGATTTTATATATTGCAACCATTCCTTCTAGGAGCATTTATTAACACTTTCTACATGCTGTACTGAACAGAGCGAAGAACTCTCATATTTTGAGGCACAAAATTTAAACGGCGGGTTGGGTGCTCCGAAAAACTCAGTCCCAATGGTCATTATTATTATTTGTTGACTGCACCATGTTGCATGTGGGGGTCTTATTGTCCCCCAACCAGGGATTGAACCCATGCTCCCCCACATCAGAAGTACAGAGTCTTAATCAACTGGCCTGCCAGGGAATCTCCCTGATGATGTTACTGTTGTTTAGTCTCTAAGTCGTGTCCGACTCATTGGGACATCATGGACTGTTGGGACATCATGGACTGTAGCCCACCAGGCTCCCCTATCTGTGAGATTCTCCAGACAAGAATACTGGAGTGGGTAGCCATTTCCTCCTCCAGGGTATCTTCCTGACCCAGGGATCGAATGGACGTCTCCTGCATTGGCAGGCGGATTCTTTACTACTGGGCCACCAGGAAATGCCCCTGATGATTGCATTAAAAAAATTTTTTTGGCCGTACTGTGCAGCATGTGGGATCTCAGTTCCCCAACCAAGGATTGAACTTGTGTCTCCTGCATTAGAAGCATGGAGTCTTAATCACAGGACCATCAGGGAAGCCCTCTGATGATTATATTTTAATATCACTTTTTAAAATTCAAATAAATGCAAAAACAGTCCATGACGACGAGGAAAGCACCCAACTTCTTTTTTTTTTTTTAATATTTATTTATTTGACTACACCAGGTCTGAGTTGCCACACATAGGATCTTTAATCTTTGTTGCGGTATGTAGGATCTTTTTAGTTGTGGTATGAGTGTTCTTTAGTTGCACACTCAAACTCTTAGTTGGGGCATGTGGGATCTAATTCCCTGACCACCCTGCATTGGGAGTATGTAGTCTTACCCACTGGACCACCAGAGAAGTCCCAGCATCCGATTTTTTAAAGATAGGACCAGTTATTGTTGATTTCTCCTTTTGTCTCAGGGTCCAGGATTACTGCAAACAGCTCAGGGTTAGGTAGTCCAGCTACACGCAGCAGGGATATTCTGTTGCATGGAATTTTCTGGAACAACTTTAGGAAGGGGAGTATCGATTCTCTGAATGATTGGACAGCTGAGTGTAGGGAGGTCTGGCAGGCTGCATGGTGGGAATGGGCGGGCCAGTGCTGGTGCCTAAGATCTCTGAACTGTGTCTAGGTCTCAGGGAGGAGCTTGGCCCCTTGAGGAGGTTCTGATCAGATCCAGTTTACAGAGGTTAAAACTGAGACTCCTAGAGGGTAAGCGAAGTTGGGTCTGTTGACTCCACCTTTCGTGAGGTTCCAGTGAGCCCTGAGGGACTCAATTAGAGACCTGCTCGAACTGTTTTGCATTTCTTTGTTCCTAAACTGCCCCCTGGGACCTCCGGGCTTCGGGACTTTCCACCTGCCCCGCCCTTCCCCGCCTGCAAACACACCCATCAGCTCCGCAGCCAGGCTCAACCTTTTTGCAGGGGACCGCTGACATCCCTCCCGGCTCGCCGCTGTTGGGTCTAAGCAAATGTTTTCCTGGGAGCCTGCGAAGTGAAGTAAAGTGAAAGTCGCTCAGTAGTGTCCCACTCTTTGCGACCCCATGGACTATACAGTCCATGGAATTCTCTAGGCCAGAATACTGGAGTGGGTGACCTTTACCTTCTCCAGGGGATCTTCCCAACCCAGGGATCTGAACCCAGGCCTCACACATTGTGGGCGGATTCCTTACCAACTGAGCCACCAGGGAAGCCCTGGGAGCCTGCGGCCGGGGGGAGAAAAAGGCCCTGCCCTCTGGGGAGCTGACCCTCCGGAGAAGGAAACAGTCAATCAGATATTTGCACAAATGGAAACTTTAGAATTGTGCCAGGAAGGAGGGAGAATGAGAAATGGGGATCGAACAGAGGGTGGTGATCTAGCCTGGAGGAATCTCAGAGGGCTGCCTGGAGGAGGTGATTCCTGAAAGATGAGAAAACTCTACTGAACTAAAGTGGAGAGGGCAGGACTCTGGTGATCTAGGGGTTAGGACTCCGAGGGAGGGGAGGGGAAGGGAAGGGGAAGGGTGGCAAGGTTTGATGGAGGTGGGGACTAAGATCCTGCATGCTTCCCAGAGTGGCCAAAAAATTAAAAAAAAAAAAAAAACTTAAAAAATAGAGTGAACAAAAATAAGACTTAAAAAAAAAAATACTATAGAGGGCATTCTAGGGAGAGGGAACAGAGCAAAGGGTTCTGCTTTAGAAGGACCCGTCAAAGAATGACTCTGAGACAAAGGTTGGCTAACTTTTTTCTAAAAGGACCAAATAGAAAACTTTCTGGCCTTTCCAGCCACACAGCTTTTTGGTCACAGCCACTCAACTCTGTACATAAGCATCATCAGGTGCTGCTGCTAAGTCGCTTCAGTCATGTCCAACTCTGTGCGACCGCAGAGACGGCAGCCCACCAGGCTCCCCCGTCCCTGGGATTCTCCAGGCAAGAACACTGGAGTGGGTTGCCATTTCCCTCTCCAGTGCATGAAAGTGAAGAGTGAAAGTGAAGTCGCCCAGTCGTGTCCGACCCTCAGCCACCATCAGGTGACACATACTCAAACAGGCATAGCTGTGGTCCAATAACACTTTATTTATGGGTTCAAAAATTTTAATTTCATATCATTTTCACATGACATGAACTATGATTCTTCTTTTGATTCCCCTCCTTAATCATTTAAAAATGTAAAAACCATTCTCAGCTCATGGGGTATACAAACATAGGCATTGAGGGGAATATCGCCCCCAGACCATAGTTTGAGACCTTCTCCTGCCCCCACAGGATAAGGATATCCCTATCATTTATCATCTAAATAAGAACACTTTACATTTGCCAAGTTGTGACTGAATTTTTAAATTGAAGTATAGTTGATTGACAATGTTGTGTTAGAATCTGTTATACATATTTATGTGTATATATATTTTTTGTATAAAATATGTATACTATATTGTTGTTGTTTAGCCTCTAAGTTGTGACCGACTCTTTTGCAGCCCCCGTGGACTGTCTTCTCTGGTGGCTCAGTTGCTAATGAGTCTGCCTGCAATGGGGGAGACCTGGGATCAATCCCTGGGTCAAGAAGATCCCCTGGAGGAGGAAATGGCAACCCACCCCAGTATTCTTGCCTGGGAATTCCAATGGACAGAGGACTCTGGTGGGCTACAGTCCATGGGGTCACAAAGAGTCAGATACAACTAAGTGACTAACACACATGGACTGTAGCCCACCAGGCTCCTCTGTCCATTGGAATTCTCAGGCAAGAATACTGGAGTGGGTTGCCATTTCCTTCTCCAGAGGATCTTTCAGACCCAGGGACTGAACTCTTGTCTCCTGAATTGGCAGGTGAATCCTTGACCACTGGGCTCCTAGGGAAGCCCTATGCATAGTATATATATGCATTATATATGTGTGTATATATATTGTATATATGTGTTCTTTTAAAGATTGTTTTCCACTACAGGTTATTAAAAATACCGAATATAGTTCCCTGTGCTCTACAGTATGCCCTTGTTGTTCATCTATTTTGTACATACTAATGTGGATCTGTTAACACCCAACTCCTAATTTATCCCTTCCCTCCCCCTTTCATAAGCATAAGTTTGCTTTCTTTTTATTTATTTATTTGGCTGCACTGGCACGAGGGATCCTGCGTTGCTTCATGTGGGATCCAGTTCCCTGACCAGGGATAGAACCCAGGCCCTCTGCATTGGGAGCACGGAGCCTTAGCCACTGGACCACCAAAGAAGTCCCCATAAATTTGTTTTCTGTCTGAAGTTGTCGTTGAAGTTTAACCAACATACAGAAATGGCATAAATCAAATATATGAAATCCAAAGCCTTTCACAAAGTAACACACACACTAGTAACCCAATATGAAAATCAAGAACACGTTTCTGATCAGCCCTCAGGAACCCCAGAAATTCCCTTGTGTCTCTTCCAGTCACTGCTGTCCAAAGATTCCCACCATCATGTCCTCCAGTCACACAGATCTGGGATTGTTGTTGAGTTGCTAACTTGTGTCCTTTTTGTGATGCCACGGACAGGCTTCTCTGTCCCTCACTATCTTCCAGAGTTTGCTCAAACTCATGTTCATTGTGTCAATGATGCCATCCAACCATCTCATCCTCTGTCACCCCCTTCTCCTCCTGCCCCCAACCTTTCCCAGAATCAGGGCCTTTGCCAATGAGTCAGTTCTTCCCATCAGGTGGCCAAAGTCTAGCCTTCAACTAACTGGATGAGGCTCACCCATATTAGGGAGGGAAATCTGCTTTCTTTAATAATCCACTAACTTAAATACCAAAATCATGGAGAGGGAAATGGCAACCCACTCCAGTATTCTTGCCTGGGAAATCCCATGGACAGAGGAGCCTGGCAGGCTACCATCCATGGGGTCTCAAAGAATCAGACACAACTTCAACAATAACAACAAACACACAATCAGGCAGATTGTGATTTGGGAAAATACCTTTGGTGGAAATGTGGCATAAAATGGAGGGTGAAATGGTCTAATGATATGGAATGTATCGCATCAGGTGGCCAAAGTATTGGAGTTTCAGCTTCAGCATCAGTCCTTCCAGTGAGTATTCAGGGTTGATTTCCTTTAGGATTGACTGGTTTGATCTCCTTGCTATCCAAGGGACTCTCAAGTCTTCTCCAGCACTGCAGTTCGAAAGCATTAATTCTTTGGCGGTCAAACTCTTTATGGTCCAATTCTCACATCCATACATGACTACTGGAAAAACCATAGCTTTGTCTGTATAGACCTTTGTCAGCAAAGTGATGTCTCTGCTTTTTAAGATGCTGTCAGATCTGGAGAGGGGGGAAATTTTTGAATTTCATACATGTTGAATCACGCAGCATGGCCTCTTTGAAATCTGGCTTCTTGCACTTGAAATTCATATGAAGCTTTGTTCACGTTTTGGAAGGCTGGACTTTGCCTAACCTCACTGCTCTGTTCTCTTTCTGAGACCCCGGCACAATTTCCTTATCCGTTTCACTGTTGTTGGGCATTTGGGTCGTTTCCAGCTTGGGGTGGTTATGACTAACTCAGTTATGGAACATTCTAGCACGTGTCCCGACAGCGTTTCTGCTGGGTACACCCCTGGGAGTGGGATTGCTGAGTCATGCATGGTGCCTGATTGCAGTTTGAGCGGATATATCCGTTCACCGAAGTGCAAACCAGGACGGTTTTGAAAGCAAAAGGGATACTCATTTATTTACGCCAGGATAAAAATAATAACACCTGGTTTACAGGAGGGTTGTAAACCAGACTTATCCCAGACCCCTGGGATGTGTGGTTACCCCAGGGTGTAAGGGAGCATCTGAGTGAAGACCCCAGTGAGCAGAACCCTGATACTTCCCATGTCTGATGTAAGCCTCATTTGTAAGATGGAACGTGTCATCATCACCCTCTTGGCCTTCCAAGAGCCAGCTCACTGGAAAAGACCCTCATGCTGGGAAAGATTGAAAACAAAAGGAGAAGGGGGAGGCAGAGGATGAGATGGTTGGATGGCATCACGGACTCAGTGGACATGAATCTGAGCAAACTCTGGAAGATAGTGGGGGACAGAGGAGCCTGGCATGCTGCAGTCCATGGCGTTGCAAAGAGTCAAGTCTGACGCGATTTAGCAACTGAACGACAGTAACAATTCTTGCCCTACACCACAGGATCAAACCCTGGACGATTTTTCCCCCAGGGGATACTAGGCCATGTCTGGGGACATTTGTAGCTGTCACAACTGGTGGCGCTCTTCACATCAAGTAGGTGGGGCTAGGGCGGCTGCTCCACACCCCACAAGGCCCAGGATGGCCCCACAGACAATGATCTTGCCCCAGTGTCCACAGCGTCAAGATTGAGAAAAACTGTATATTTGATTTTTTAAATATTTATCTATTTGGTTAATTTTTTAAATATTTATTTATTTGGCTGAACTGGGTCTTAGTTGAGGCATGTGGGATCTTGTTCCCTGTTGTTCTTCAGTCCCTAAGCCGTGTCTGATTCTTTGCGACCCCATGGACTGTAGCACGCCAGGCTCCTCTGTCCTCCACTATCTCCCAGTGCTTGCTCAAATTCATATCTACTGAATATTGGTGATGCTATCTAACCATCTCATCCTCAGCCACCCCCTTCTCCTGCCCTTAAGCTTTCCCAGCATCAGGGTCTTTTCCAGTGAGTTGGCTCTTCACATCAGGTGCCCAAAGTATTGGAGCTTCAGCTTCAGCAGCAGTCCTTCCAATGAATATTCAGGGTTGATTTCCTTTAGGACTGACTGTTTTGATCTCCTTGCAGTCCTGACCAGGGATCAAACCCAGTTCCCCTGTATTGGGTGCACGGAATCTTAACCACTGGACCACCAGGAAAGTCCCAATATATTTAAACAATAAACACAGTCTAAATTTTTAGAATGCAGATGGTATTCATTCACCTAACACACACACTTAGTGAGCACCTCCTGCCTTCCAGGCATTGAGTGAGGTGCTGGGGACAAAGAACAAGCATCCTTGTCTAAGTGGGGTTTATATTTTAGTGAGGGATGGCAGGGAGGTCAGTAAACAAATACCGTTGTTGTTCAGTCACTAAGTTGTGTCCGACTCTTTGTGACCCCATGGACAGAAACATGCCAGGCTTCCCTGTCCTTCATTGTCTCCTGGAGTTTGCTCAAACTCATGTCCATTGAGTCGCTGATGTCATCCAATCATCTCATCCTCTGTCACCCCCTTTTCCTAGGTGATATGTCAAATAGTGAGAAGTGCTGTAGAGGGAAGTAAAATAGGATTAGGGAACATTGTTGAAGTTCTGGGGGCAGATGGTAGCAAATACCTGACCTGCATCTTGAGTAATCTGTATGCAGGTCAGGAAGCAACAGTTAGAACTGGACATGGAACAACAGACTGGTTTCAAATAGGAAAAGGAGTACGTCAAGGGCTTCCCTGGTGGCTCAGAGGGTAAAAGGTCTACCTGCAATGGAGACCCGGGTTCGATCCCTGGGTTGGGAAGATCCCCTGGAGAAGGAAATGGCAACCCGCTCCAGTATTCTTGCCTGAAGAATCCCATGGACAGAGCAGCCTGGTAGGCTACAATCCACAGGGTTGCAAGGAGTTGGACACAACTGAGTGATTTCACTTCACTTTAAGGCTGTATATTGTCACCCTGCTTGTTTAAATTATATGCAGAGTACATCATGAGAAACACTGGGCTAGATGAAGCACAAGCTGGAATCAAGATTGCTGGGAGAAATATCAATAACCTCAGATATGCAGATGACACCCCCTTATGGCAGAAAGTGAAGAAGAACTAAAGAGCCTCTTGATGAAAGTGAAAGAGGAGAGTGAAAAAGTTGGCTTAAAGCTCAGCATTCAGAAAATGAAGATCATGGCATCTGGTCCCATCACTTCAGCAAATAGATGGGGAAACGGTGGAAACAGTGTCAGACTTTATTTTTGAGGGCTCCAAAATCACTGCAGATGGTGACTACAGCCATGAAATTAAAAGATGCTTACTCCTTGGAAGAAAAGTTATGACCAACCTAGACAGCATATTAAAAAGCAGAGACATTATTTTGCCAACAAATGTCTGTCTAGTCAAGGCTATGGTATTTCCAGTGGTCATGTATGGATGTGAGAGTTGGACTATAAAGCTTAGCGCTGAAGAATTGATGCTTTTGAACTGTGGTGTTGAGAAGACTCTTGAGAGTCCCTTGGACTGCAAGGAGATCCAACCAGTCCATCCTAAAGGAAAATCAGTCCTGAATATTCATTGGAAAGACTGATGTTGAAGCTGAAACTACAATACTTTGGCCCCCTGATGCGAAGAACTGACTCATTGGGAAAGACCCTGATGCTGGGAAAGATTGGCGGGAGGAGAAGGGGACGACAGAGGAGATGGTTGGATGTGAATTTGAGTAAACTCTGGGAGTTGGTGATGGGCAGGGAGGCCTGGCGTGTTGCAGTCCATGGCGGTGGGGGGTTAGGGGGCGCGGGCAAACAGTTGGACACAACTGAACTGAACTGACTGTGTAAAAAGATATCAGGGCAGAGCCCTGAAGAAGATCAGGGAGGGGGCAATGTGGATGTCTGTGGGAGGGGCAATCCAGGTGTGACTGTGCAAGGGCCCTGGGGCAGCACCATACTGTGTGTTGAAGGAACAGCTAGGAGGGGAGGTGACTGAAGCAGAGTGAGTGAAGGGGAGAGAGAAAGTAGGTGAGGGTGGGTTTGGGGTGGGGGTTGGATACCGCCTTGTGACTTACAGGGAAGACTTGAGGTTTTTGCCCTGAGGGAGGTGGGAGCCCTGGAGCACCACAGTCAGAGGGGCAGGACCTGACTCAGGCACTCACCAGTGCCCTCTAGTGGCTTCTGCCGGGAGGAGAGACCACGTGGTGGGGCCTGGCCTTGGGGACTGTGCTGGGGCAGGAGAGATGTGGTGCTGGCAGAGAAATGGATAAATGGTCCATTCATACAGTGGAGTATTATTCAGCCATAAAAAGGAGTGAAGCACTGACACGTGCTGCAATGTGGATGAACCCTGAGTATGTGACACTCAGGGAGAGAAGGCAGACAGAAAAGACCACACAGGTGTGATTCCATTTATATGAAATGTCTAGGACAAGCAAATCCACAGAGACAGAAAGTAGGTTAGTGGTTTTCAGGGGCTGGGGACGGGAATGACGGCTGATGGGGACAGAGCTTCCTCTTGGGGTGATGTTGTTGTTCACTCATGTCCGACTATTTGAGACCCCATGGACTGCAGCACACCAGGCTTCCCTGTCCTTCACTATCTCCTGGAGTTTGCTCAAACTCGCGTCCACTGAGTCGGTGATGCCATCCAACCATATTTTAAAATGAAAACATAGTGCATTAAAACTCATTAAACTGTACATCTAATACAAACCCCTTGACTCTGACCGTTTCACCCTACTCCCCCTGGCCCTACCCTGGTCCACAGCCCTATCGTTATATGCCTGCACTAGTCTCTCCTTGGCTTCAGGTCTCCACTATTATTACCCACCAGCCATTTTCCCACAGCCACCATCTTCTCTTACCCTGAGTGCTCGTTAATTATTATCTTATTTTTATTTGTTTGGCTTTTTTTTTAGCCACAGGCACATAGCATGTGGGATCTTAGTTTCCCTTGGACCACCAGGGAAATCCCACTGGTTAATTTTATATGTCTACTTGGCTGAGCTGCAATACTTTCACCACCTGATGCGAAGAGCTGACTCATTAGAAAAGACTCGGATGCTGGGAAAGGGTGACTGAATGGCAACAACTTGTCTGAGCCAAGGTGCCTAGATATTTGGTCAAACATTACTCTGTTTCTCTGAAGGTGTTTTAAGATGATTTTGTTTTTTAGTTTTTTTTTTCTCCTTTACTGACAGACTTTATTATTTGAATATTTGCAACTATGACTCTACACAAATTTTAGTTTCTTATAAAACTATACATTCCATATCGCTAGGTCACTTCACTCTCCATTTTATGCCACATTTCCATCAGGAGGTATTTTCCCAAATCACAATCTGCCTGATTGTGTGTTTCTTGTTGTTGTTGTTGTTGAAGTTGTGTCTGACTCTTTGCAGCCCCATGGACTATAAAGCCCACCAGGCTCCTCTGTCCATGGGATTTCCCAGGCAAGAATACTGGAGTGGGTTGCCATTTCCCTCTCTATGATTTTGGTATTTAAGTTAGTGGATTGTTAAGGAAAGTAGATTCTCCTCCCTAGTATGGGCGAGTCTCATCCAATCAGTTGAAGGCCTGACTAGATTTTGGCTACCTGATGTGAAGAGCTGACTCATTGGAAAAGACCCTGATGCTGGGAAAAGTTGAAGGCAGAAGGAGAAGGAGTTGACAGGATGAGATGGTTGGATGGCATCACCACCGACTCGATGGACATGGGTTTGAGCAAGCTCCGGGAGATAGTGAAGGACAGGTAAGCCTAGCATGCTACAGTCCATGGGGTCACAAAGAGTCAGACACGACCGAATGACTGAACAATGAAAGCACAAGATTGATCTGACCAAATAAAATGGAATTCTGCCAGGAAATGGACTTTCAGACTAGAGCTGTGACTTTAGCTCTTTCCTAGGTCTGAATGTACAAATGAAATTTTAATGTCCTTGTTTTCCTAGGTGACCTTGGCAAGTCACATAACCGCTTAAGACCTCGGTTTTCTCACCTGTAAAATGGATTCAATAATGGTACTTATTTCATGGGGTTGGTTTGAGGATGAAGTGGTAACACATGTTAAGTTCTTAAAACAAGGTTTTGACAGTAAGTATCAGCTGGTAGTATTACCAAGAGCAGATTATGGTGATTTCCCTGGAAAGTGGAACTGGTGGGTCAAAGGTTAATTGATCTCCTTTTGTGGAAAGGCAGTCAACCCAGCTATTTTCCACACTGGCTCTTTTAAAAGTTCTCAGCTTCTCTTTCTCTTTATTTAAAAAAAAATACTAATCATCAGGTAGAAAGACCCCAGGTAAAGTGATCACAAAGATCAACTTGGGAAGCAATGGGTTTGGGGGAAGAGGGGATTGGGCTTCATATCTGTTTAGCAGCCAAGGACAAATTTTTTTTTTTCCTTTTTGGTCATTCACTGCTTTCTGGATCTTAGTTCCCTGACCAGGGCTTGAACCCATGTCCCCCTGCAGTGGAAGAATGGAGTCCTAACCACTGAACCACCAGGGAAGTCCTGAGATTCCATATGAATTTTAGAAGGGCTTTCTCTATTTCCGAAAACCTTGTTGGCATTTTAACAGGAACTGAAGCAAATCTGTAGATTGGTTTGGGTAGCACTGACATCTTAATAATATTAAGTCAGGCAACCCATAGGGAATAGGAGAAAATAGTTGCAAATCATGATGAGGGATTAATGTTCAGAATATAGAAGGAACTCTTAAGGCTCAACAGCACACCAAAAAAAAAAAACCCTGATTTTTACTTAATTTGTGGAGATTTTTTTTTATTTATTTATGTGACTATATACTGTCACCCTGCTTATTTAACTTATATGCAGAGTACATCATGAGAAACGCTGGACTGGAAGAAACACAAGCTGGAATCAAGACTGCCGGGAGAAATATCAATAACCTCAGATATGCAGATGACACCACCCTTATGGCAGAAAGTGAAGAGGAACTAAAGAGCCTCTTGATGAAAGTGAAAGAGGAGAGTGGAAAAGTTGGCTTAAAGCTCAGCATTCAGAAAACAAAGACCATGGCATCCGGTCCCATCACTTCATGGGAAATAGATGGGGAAACAGTGGAAACAGTGTCAGACTTTATTTTGGGGGGCTCCAAAATCACTGCAGATGGTGATTGCAGCCATGAAATTAAAAGATGCTTACTCCTTGGAAGAAAAGTTATGACCAACCTAGATAGCATATTCAAAAGCAGAGACATTACTTTGCTGACTAAGTTCTGTCTAGTCAAGGCTATGGTATTTCCAGTGGTCATGTATGGATGTGAGAGTTGGACTGTGAAGACGGCTGAGCGCCAAAGAATTGATGCTTTTGAACTGTGGTGTTGGAGAAGACTCTTGAGAGTCCCTTGGACTGCAAGGCGATCCAACCAGTCCATTCTAAAGGAGATCAGTTCTGGGTGTTCTTTGAAAGAAGTGATGCTGAAGCTGAAACACCAATACTTTGGCCATCTCATACGAAGAGTTGACTCATTGGAAAAGACTCTGATGCTGGGAGGGATTGGGGGCAGGAGGAGAAGGGGACAACCGAGGATGAGATGGCTGGATGGCATCACGGACTCGATGGACGTGAGTCTGAGTGAACTCCGGGAGTTGGTGATGGACAGGGAGGCCTGTCGTGCTGAGATTCATGGGGTCGCAAAGAGGCTGTATGGGGTCTTAGTGGCAGTATGTGTGCTCTTTTCTTAAGAAAAAAAAAAGTTTATTATTTTGTTTTTGGCATAGGCATAGTTGCTCTGTGGCATATGGGATCTTAATTCCCCAACTAGGGATTGGACCCAGGTCACCTACAATGGAAGGCAGAGTCTTAACTACTGGATCATCAGGGAAGTCCTCTAAAACAACCTGAATTTTAAAAATGGGTGAGGACTTGAATAAACATTTTTTTCCCAAGAAGATATACAAAAGGTCAATAAGCACATAAAAACTGAGAATTCTAATTACTAACCCTTAGGGAATTAAAATTAAACCCCAGTGAGATACCACTGCAAACCTATTAGGATGGTTAGTATTAAAAATTAATAAAGAAAACAAAGTAACAAGTGATGTAGAGAAACTGGAAACCTTGTGCACTGTTAATGGAAATGGAAAATGGTATGGAGATTCCTCAAGAAATTAAAAATAGAACTACCATTTGTTGTTGTTGTTGTTGTTGTTCAATTGCCAAGTCGTGTCCGACTCTTTGCAGCCCCATAGACTGTAGCACACCTGTCCCTCACCATCTCCCGGAGTTTGCCCAAGTTCGTGTCTATTGACTTGGTGATGCCTTGTCCCCTTCACGGACCACAGCCTTGTTGTGGTGACGGGGCTTGGGTAACTCAGTGAAGCTATGAGCCATGTTGTGCAGCCCCACCCAAGACGGACAGGCCATAGTGAGGGTTCCTGACAAAACGTGATCCACTGGAGGAGGGAATGGCAAACCACCCCGGTATATCTGCTGTGAGAACCCCATGAACTGCATAAAAAGGCAAAAAGAAACTACCATATGATCCAGCAATTCTACTTCTGGGTGTTTACCCAAAAGATTTGAAGGCGGTTTCAAAGAGCTATTTGTACCCTCATGTTCAGAGCAGCACAGTTCACAATAGCCAAAAGATGAAAACAACTCAGGTGTCCATCGACAGATGAATGGATAAACAAATTGTCCATCCACACAATGGATTATCACTGAGCCTTAACTAGGAAGGAGACTCTGACACCTGCTACAATGTGGATGAACCTGAGAACATGATGCTCAGTGATATAAGCCAGACACAAAAAGACATACTATGTGATTCCACTCACCTAAAATTCCTAGAGGAGTCAGATTCACAGAGACAGGAAGCAGATGGTGGGGCCAAGGATTGGGGGACCAGATGGGGAGTCAGTGTTTCATGGGGACAGAGTTTCAGTTTGGGGGGTTGAGAAAGTTAAGTTTTATGTTATGTGTATTTTATTAGAATTTTAATTTTTTTAAAAAAGCAAGATGGAAGGAAAAAGGAAAGGGAAGGAGGAAGGAAGGGCCAAATTTAGCCTGACAACTTCCTCTGTACAGCCCTTGAGCTAAAAATGTTTTTCTCTTCTCAATGTTTGAGGCAAAGAATACTATTTCATAATATGTAAAAATTATATATAACTCAAATTCAATGTTTAGAAATAAAATTTTACTGGCACACAGCCATGTCCATTGAGTAGAGTTGTTGCTACAGAGGCCGTGTGCAGCCTGCAAATTTGAAAATATTTATTATCTTGAACTTTGCAGAAAATGTCTGCCCACCTCTTCTTCAAAATAGGTCTGGCAGGGACTTCCCTGGTGGTCCATTGGCTAAGACTATGTGCTCCCAATACAGAGAGCCCAGGTTCAATCCCTGGTCCCACATGCCGCAACTAAGACCCGGTGCAGCCAAATAAAGAAAGAAATAAAAAACAGTGTCTGGCATATAGTAGGTATTCGATACTTGGAGAAATTATTACTGAATATCGAATGGAAGAGTCTGATGCAGTTTACAACTGCACTCTGGTCTTTGGAGAGGGTCAGGCCTAGATTAAGACTTTGGCTCTGGCAATGTCTGGGCGGGTTGCTTCCCATGTCTGAGTCTGGGTTTCATTATCAAAAACAGGGATCAACCAGAATGTTGATCACACACAGAAAGCTTGATGTGGCAGTCTTGGGAGAATCAGCAGCCTTCATTTCAGTTCAGTTCATTTCAGTCGCTCAGTCGTGTCCGACTCTTTGCGACCCCATGAATCGCAGCAC
Source organism: Oryx dammah (assembly GCF_014754425.2). Lineage (NCBI taxonomy): Eukaryota > Metazoa > Chordata > Mammalia > Artiodactyla > Bovidae > Oryx > Oryx dammah. The sequence goes on from NW_024070189.1 coordinate 89,621,652, forward strand.
GCCATACCACGTGAGTGAACTCCCAGAGTTCACTCAAACTCATGTCCATCGAGTCCATGATGCCATCCAGCCATCTCATCCTCTGTCATCCCCTTTTCCTCCTGCCCCCAATCCCTCCCAGCATCAGAGTCTTTTCCAATGAGTCAACTCTTCGCATGAGGTGGCCAAAGTACTGGAGTTTCAGCTTTAGCATCATTCCTTCCAAAGAACACCCAGGGCTGATCTCCTTTAGAATGGACTGGTTGGATCGCCTTGCAGTCCAAGGGACTCTCAAGAGTCTTCTCCAACACCACAGTTCAAAAGCATCAATTCTTCAGCGCTCAGCTTTCTTCACAGTCCAACTCTCACATCCATACATGACCACTGGAAAAACCATAGCCTTGACTGGACGGACCTCTGTTGGCAAAGTAATGTCTCTGCTTTTGAATATGCTATCTAGGTTGGTCATAACTTTTCTCCCAAGGAGTAAGCATCTTTTAATTTCATGGCTGCAGTCACCATCTGCAGTGATTTTGGAGCCCCCCAAAATAAAGTCTGACACTGTTTCCAGTTTCCCCATCTATTTCCCATGAAGTGATGGGACCAGTTGTCATGATCTTAGTTTTCTGAATGTTTAGCTTTAAGCCAACTTTTTCACTCTCCACTTTCACATTCATCAAGAGGCTTCTTAGTTCCTCTTCATTTTCTGCCATAAGGGTGGTGTCATCTGCATATCTGAGGTTATTGATATTTCTCCCGGCAATCTTGATTCCAGCTTGTGCTTCTTCCTTAGTTACTGAATATCATGACTGCCTCATGATTTCAAACCCCTGGTGTTAACAATCAGCAGCTCACAGTCCACTTAGTTTCACTGATCTAGCCCCATGCCCTTCTCACTGCTGCTGCTGCTGCTAAGTCGCTTCAGTCGTGTCCAACTCTGTGCAACCCCATAGACGGCAGCCCACTAGGCTCCGCCATCCCTGGGATTCTCCAGGCAAGAACACTGGAGTGGGTTGCCATTTCCTTCTCCAATGCGTGAAAGTGAAAAGTGAAAGTGAAGTCGATCCATTGTGTCTGCCTCTTAGCGACCCCATGGACTGTAGCCTACCAGGCCCCTCCATCCATGGGATTTTCCAGGCAAGATACTGGAGTGGGGTGCCATTGCCTTTTCCAGCCCTTCTCACTAGTTTGTTTGTTTGTTTGTTTGTTTTTCAATCTAAGTTCCCTAAACAGGGACTGAACCCAGGCTCTTGGCAGTGAAAGCTTGGAGTCCTAATCACTGGACTGCCAGGCAATTCCCTCCTCCTTAGTCTAAGGTAAATCCTGTAGCATTTCTCCTGTATATATGCCCTCATGTATTCTTTCTCCTCTTGTGTTTTATTATTTTGTATTTAGGTATCCTTGATTTACATAATGTGTTAATTTCTGGTGTGCAGCAAAGTGATTCAGTTACATATATATACATATGTATATTCTTTCTCAGATTTCTTTCCGTTATGGTTTGTTACAGGATATTGAGTATCATTCCCTGCAAGATACAGTAGAACTTTGTGTTTATCTATTTTGTATATAATGGTGTGTATCTATTAATCCAAAGCTCCTAATTTGTCACCCCCTGCCCCCACCTTACCCCTTTGGTAATCATGTTTCCTTTCTATGTCTGTGAGTCTTTTTCTGTTTTATAAATAAGTTTATTTGTATCATACTTTAGATTCCACATATAAATGATACCATAGGATATTTGCCTTTCTCTTTCTGACCTCATTTAGTATGGCAATCTCTAGGTCTATCCATGTTATTGTAAATGGCATTATTTCATTCTTTGTTATGGCTGAGTAGTATTCCATTGTATATACAAACCAAATCTTCTCTATCCATTCATCTGACTAAATACTCTTTTCAAAGTGAAGTGAAGTCCCTCAGTCGTGTCCGACTCTTTGCGACCCCATGGACTGTAGTCTACCAGGCTCCTCTTGTCCATGGGATTTTCCAGGCAATAGTCCTGGAGTGGATTGCCATTTCCTTCTCCAGGGGATCTTCCCAACCAGGGATTGAACCTGGGTCTCCCGCATTGTAAACAGACGCTTTACTGTCTGAGCCAACATAGCCATAATACCATTATCAGATCTTCAACTGTTCTTGATGGCTGCAAGAATCTTATTATGTTATCAAAGTTCCTAAAACTATACATTACCACCACAAAAGGTGGTGGTGATTTAGTTGCTAAATCATGTCCAACTCTTGGACCCCATGGACTGTTGCCTGCCAGGCTACTCTGTCCATGGGATTCTCCAGGCAAGAATACCAAGAATTTCCTTCTCCAGGGAATCTTGCCAACCCAGGGATTGAACCCAGGTCTCCTGCATTGCAGGCAGATTCTCTACTGACTGAGCTATCAGGGAACTTACCATCAAAGGGAAAGTGCATAAAAAACTTGGTGAAATCCAAGTATTTGTACTTGAATTGACTGTGTGCTATCAACATCAATTTCCTGGTTTTGACAACACACTGTGGTTGGTTACGTAAGATATTATCATTGGGAGAAGCTAGATGAAGGGTACCTAAGGGTCAAGGGTGCCAGTTTTGCACCTTTTCTTTTTTGAATGGCTTTAGTTTATTTAAAATTTATTTGATATGGATCATTTTTGAAGTTTTTACTGAATTTGTTACAACATTCTTTCTATGTTTTGTTTCCTCCCTGCCCCTACCAAGGATCAAACTCATCCCCCTGCATTGGAAGGCAAAGTCTTATCCACGGGACCCCTAGGGAAGTTCTCACACTCTTTAAAAAAAAAAAAAAAGTAACTGTAAGAAAAGTAAAACAAAACCCTGAGTCAGAGTTCTGGTGAGGCGAGGGAAGTCACTTATACAAAGTTGTATAACGTCTTATAGCATATTAAAAAGCAGAGACATTACTTTGCCAACAAAGGTCCGTCTAGTCAAGGCTATGGTTTTTCCAGTGGTCATGTATGGATGTGAGAGTTGGACCGTGAAGAAAGCTGAGCGCCAAAGAATTGATGCTTTTGAACTGTGGTGTTAGAGAACTCTTGAGAGTCCCTTGGACTGCAAGGCGATCCAACCAGTCCATTCTAAAGGAGATCAGTTCTGGGTGTTCTTTGGAAGGAGTGATGCTGAAGCTGAAACACCAATACTTTGGCCATCTCATACGAAGAGCTGACTCATTGGAAAAGACCCTGATGCTGGGAGGGATTGGGGGCAGGAGGAAAAGGGGACGACAGAGAGTTGGTGATGAACACGGAGGCCTGGCGTGCTGCGATTCATGAGGTCGCAAAGAGTCAGACACGACTGAGCGCTGAACTGATACCCTCTTAAATTTTATTATTTTCTTCATCATGGATATTTTTGCATTTTTATATAAAAATTAGTAACTTGATAACAGTCATTTGGCGCGCTTCATTTTCTCAAGGGATGGGCCCCGAAATACGTTTTTATCTTCTTGCTTTCTTTGACACAAGAAAGTTTGGGCTTAGCAGCTCACCGACACTGGGGAGCCACGGAGAGCTCTAAAGCTGGTAAATTTCCGATTAACGCGGATTCCAAAGGTTTACCGTGGGTGGAGAGGCGGAAGTGGGCGGAAGGGTGGTCACCTGCACCGCGGGAATTGGGTAGAGGGTACAGCATTTCTCCGCCGGCGGCGCACCAAGGGGGTGTGGCGCCCTCGCCCTCTCAGCCACCCCAGGACCCGGATGTACAGCGCGTGGGGCTCCCGGCCTGCTGAGAATGAACCGCGCTGCGCTCCAAGGCGCCTCACTGCACGCACTGGCGGCCGCTGCGCGGGCCAACCATTTCCTCCCCCCAGGCAGCTAGGAGTCCGGCCACGCACCTGGAGGCTGCCTCGCGCAGGGGACCGCGACACCTGGCTGCATTGTTGTCGCCTCAACTGTCTACTCTCGTCAGACAGGACCCAGTACCCGCCCCAACCTGTGCCTCCCTTGTATCCCTTTAAGAAACCAGACACGGCCAGGGGTGGGCGTGGTCACAGTGAGTGAAACGGGGAGGGGAGGGGTGCGTAGTCGGGCAGCCCTGATTGGCCCGAGGCCCGGGCGGTGGCCGCGCGCGCTTGCGCAGTGCGCGGTCGCGCGCGCCAGAGGGAGGAGGGCGCGAGGGTGATAATTGGCCGCGGCGCGGGCCCCGCCCGCGAATGGAAGGCGATCACGTGACGCGACGGCTGGGGGCTCCCGGCGCGGGGGACGCTGGTGGCCAAGATGGCGGCGGAACTGGTGGAGGCCAAAGTGAGTGAGCGGCGGCGGCGCCGGCCAGGACGGGCGGGGGTCGGGGGTCGGGCGGCAGCCCGAGGTCTGTGCCTTCCGCTCGGGGCTCCACGGCACGGCCCGCCTGCGGCTCGGCGTCCTGCCCCCTCGCCCGTCCCTGGCCTGGGGGCTCCGGTTGCGGGCGGGGCGCGGGGAGGCCGGGGGCGGGGCCCCCAAAACCTCACCCCAGTCTCCGAGCAGGGGGTTCGGCCCCCCCAGGCGTGAGGTTGGGTCCTCCCCTCTCCAACCCGAGCGACTAGGGTCCAGATCGCGCTGAACGCAGGCACAGGGCCGCTCCTCCAGCTTGAGGCACATTCCCCCCGGACAGCGTGACGGGTTGGGCTGCTCGTCCCTTCCTCGAGGTCGGCGCTCTTTGGCTTGGGGGAGTGTCTGCCTCTCACAGCTTCCCATAGTATAGTGGGCTGGCATCTGGGTCTCAAGTCTCCTCGCCCAGCTGATCAGGCTGCGCTTGGCGGCTCTCTGCTCGGAAGGGTCCTCTGACTTTTCTGCCACCACTTCCACCATCCTGGGTGATGAGCTGGGGATCCTGAACCGCCCCCAAACACAGGGTGTCTCTTGGGGGTCCGTACCCCAGGCTGGGGTTTAGAGCCCTTATTCAGCTCCCGCTCTGGTCCCAGAGCCCCGCCCCCTCCTGACACCCTTCTCACCCCGGAGTGAGCGCGGTGTTAACTGAGCTTGCCTTCCTGAGCTTGCCTTCCCGGTGTGATGGAGCCTTGGTCCTGGTGTCAGCTCCTTCCTAACTCTTTTTTCTCAGTCACAGGTCCTGGGTTTTGCGTTCCTTGTCACTCTTTCCCCTCCCGACAGCATTTGTGCAGCTTTGAACTCTGCTCCTGGGAGCCCTAGACTCCACACTCGCAGGATCAGACCCCGTTTCCAACCCCAGCTGCTTCCCTTATACTCACGCCATCACGAGTCTACTGCTCAGACCCACACTCCCGACACAGCTCCTCTTTAGATCTGTTTAGACAGCCCAGCTCTGGCGTCTGAGGCCCTGCTCTTTCTGCGGGTCTCTTACGTTGATCCTTGGAGTGTCCCCAGTTGATTGCAAGGTTCTTTAAAATGCTTCCTAGTCTGTCTCCCCTGTATTGCTGTCTGGGGTCCACATTCTACATCCCAAGGATGTTACTCCTCCTAGCTTGAGGCCCCTTTTAACCGTCTTGGGACTAAGCTGGGATCATCCCTCTCCCAGGGAAGTATCTACTGTCAGATGCCCCTGCAAGGTGAGGCTCCAGAACCCTTGCCCCTGACTAGGCTAGGTTCTTGCCTGAGAAGTTTAGTCAAGGCCGCTCATCTTTCAGAGGTGGGGAAGGGACCTAGCAAGACAGGCCCCGCCCCCTCCCCGGCTGATCTCTCCTCCCAGGGGTCCTGACCTGTAAATGTTTTCTCTCTCTCGCTCCTCCCTCTCCCTCCGTCTCCCTTCGCTTCCCACGGGGATCTGAAATACAGCCCTCATGGTTCTGTGATTATTGAGTATTACCCTCCCTTCACCCCTGAGTGCCCTCCACCTATACCTGCATCACACACGCGGCCACCGCTCTGTTTTGAGAAATTGAGAGTTGCCCTAGAGATGCAGGGGTCCGAACCCTGCCAGCCCAAGGTGGCATCCTGTGGCCTGAAGTCCCCTGGAGCCCTGAAATTTAACTTCCTCAGGGCACTGTAGGCCTGTGGCTCTAGATACAGGCCTGCCACTCCAGCCAGAGAATAGGGTCTGAACTATTATACCATCTAGGGCCTTGAAATATGATCTGATGAACTCTACTTGACCCTTCCATGACTGGGGCCCCCTCCCCAATTAGATCAGGTTGATCCTTTATCAAGTTCTCTAAACCATGAGCCTCTGTCCTAGGGGGTCTCAGGACTGCCACCCAGCCTTCTCTGATCCTCTGGAACCTTCCTACTTCTTCAGCACCTTGCTGTCCCCATGGAGTGCTTTACATATCATTGAAATAACCCCCTCTTTGAGGCACTTTCTTAAACCGTTCATAGTGATAACCAGAGACTTATCTTTTGGGATGCAAAATGGGCTGATCTGAGAGGAGAGCAAGGGGGACTTATTCATACACTTGGAAATCTGAGACTCTTCACCTGAGGCCCCTGAGAGGGGTTGCGGGGAAGGGTTGGACTGGGCACTCCCCTAGAGGGTGTGTAGCCATATGCGCTGAGTTCTGAGTTCCTGCAGTGAGGAGCCCCTGTTCAGTTGAGTGTGGCTGTTGTATCCAGGCCTCTGTTTCTCCATGCGGCTCCTGAGGGGCCTAGAGTTGAGGCTCTGGAAGCTGTTGCGGGCCTGGCGCTGTTTATAAACACAGATCTGAGGGGCAGGCGGGTCAGGATAAAGCCAGGCAGGAAGTGATCTGTGTAGTGCTTGGGACTTCTTCCTGAATGTTTGCGCCCCGCTCATTCTGCTCCCCCCACCTCCGCCCAGTGTCAAGGGCAGGCTCCTGGGTAGTGGCAGCTGCTGAGAAATCCGAGTCCTGAACATATGGCAGCTCAAGAGGTGTGCCCCAGGCTGCGCGTGCACAGGCGGCTTCCGGATGTCCCCAACCTGGTGGAAGGGGCAGGTGGGGGCAGGGGCTTCCTAGGGCGAGGTGCCCTATCGTGGTCAGACTCTTAAAGGCCGGGCCCACCTGCTTCAGGCTCAATGGCTGGCGGTCAGCTCTTCCACATGACTTCGCCTCTCCCCTTGAGTGCCTTGGGCCTCTTCCAGAAGAAACATCTTGTCTGCAAGCCTTTCTCCTCTGTTAAAGGTAGAAAGTCAGGCTGAGGGAGGCAAAGCCTCTTTGTTTGCAGTTTTCTGACTGGGGGGGCCTGCAGACCACTGGGTCCCCCACCCAGGGGGCATGCTGGGGAGTGAGGGGCTTCTCGGAGCTGGAGGTAGACTGCCTCAGGAGTCCAGATAACGCCAACTCTGCTGTGGACACATGGGGAGGCCTGGCACCAGCTGCTTCCCTCTTGGAGCCTCAGTTTTCTCACCTGTATAGTGGGCGCCAATCCCGGTGAGATTAATGAGTGCAAAGGCCAGTGAGCTTGGCATGGGTGGGCATGCCCCCTCTGCAGCATGGGAGGAGGAAGAAGATCCTGCAGCAGCAAAAGGCTCCCCCTTCAAGGCTTTGCAGGCAGGACTGGGCCCCCCTCACAATTGTGAGGCTGACAGGGACCCAGGCTCCCCTGGGAACCTGGGGCAGAGCTTGCACTTGAGCCTCAGGCTCCTGAGTCCTGGGGCCGTCACATGGCACATCTCACTCTTTGATACCCAGGAAGCACCAGCGCCTTCTGGCTTTGAGGCCACTGCTGTAAATAGCCTGGCAGGGGTCCTGCCCACCTCAGACCGCGGACTTTTTCTAGTTGATTTTAAGTGATTTCTTGATTTCTTCGGCTGTTGTCCTGCCCTGGGCTCGCAGCTTTCCACGTCCACACTTGTTGCCTGTACTTTTTCTTTTTTTCATCCCCCCTGGAAGTTTCTCTTTCCCACCACATTTCATTTATCACAGGCCAGCTTCAGGGCTCGGCACAGGTGGCCCCCAAACCTAGCTGACCCATCCTTCTGGGATGCTTTGCTTATGGAACATATTAGGGAGTCCACAGTATCGTGGAGGGCAGGCCACTGCTGATCAGCCCCACAGAAAGTGTCAGGGTCCACTGTGCTCTTGTGTTTGATCAGATTTTGTTGGAGGGACACCACCAGGTGATACTCACCAGACCTCAGTCATCGCTTTCCCACAGCTCAGTTACAACCTCGGACTGTTGGGTCCCTGTGCTTCTCTTTTGAGGGGGGATCTTGCCCCTAGGGGTCACTTGCTGATGTCTGTGGGACGTTTGTGGTGGTCATGACTGGGATTTGGGGGGGCTCCTGGCATCAAGTGGGTGGGGCCAGGGATGCTGCTCCATACCCCGCCATGCCTAGGACAGCCACACCCCAGAGAACGATCCAGTCCCGAGGCCTATGGTGCCGAGGGGAGGACGCCTGCCTGGGTGACCTGCAGATTCTCTGATGGCCTCAGCAGCACTCAGCTGAAGTAAGCCGGAGCAGGGGCAGCCTGGTAGGGAGGAGCTACCCCAGTTCAGAGTCAGGTTTGGATCTTGTCTGTAACTGGAGCTCAACCTAGCCTGGCAGGGGTATTTGAAGGACCAGAATTAAGTACGTAATCACTTACCCAGCTCAGTCCCCGGCAGATGAGTTGTACTGAGCAAGTGGTGGCTACTGTCCTCTGGACCGAAGGAAAAATGTGTTTGTGGCTGATGTTGCCAACGTTGGTTGAGTACTCATTCTGCTTCTGTGCATCTTCTCTGGCCCTTTCCACATGCTAATGGGGTAGACCTGCCATCCACCCTGACGAAGAGAGGCCATCGGTATTCCCAGCTAAGGAATGGCTGAGACTTGACCAGGAAGCAAGATTCCCAGCTCCTGTCCTGGGACTGCTTTCAGGCTTGAAGATGGGAAAAGAGGACCTAAAACAGAAGCATTCGTGGTGTGGTGGCGGGGTGGGGGTGGGGGGCAGTCAGAGAAGATTTTGCTGCGTTGGTGATGCTGAGAAAGGCTGGAGGAGGGGAGCAGGGCTGAGCTGGGACGGGGCCTCACAGGGGAGGGTGAGCACAGGCATGGAGGTGGGACCGAGCCCAGGCTGGGGGGCTTGGTCTTCCCTGCCACCCTCCCAGTTGGCCTGGGTGGCCCCTCGCCCTGGCAGCATCTCCATCTGAGCATGTGTGTCTGTGGTTGCTCTTCCCCAGAACATGGTGATGAGTTTCCGAGTCTCCGACCTTCAGATGCTCCTGGGTTTTGTCGGCCGGAGTAAGAGTGGACTTAAACATGAACTTGTCACGCGGGCCCTCCAGCTGGTCCAGTTTGACTGTAGCCCCGAGCTGTTCAAGAAAATCAAGGAGCTCTATGAGACACGCTACGCCAAGAAGAGCTCAGAGCCTGTACCCCAACCCCACCGACCCCTGGACCCCCTGACGATGCACTCCACCTATGAGCGGGCCAGCTCGGTACCCAGGACTCCCCTCACAGGCCCCAACATTGACTACCCCGTGCTCTACGGGAAGTACTTAAACGGACTCGGACGGTTGCCTGCCAAGACCCTCAAGCCAGAAGTGCGCCTGGTGAAGCTGCCCTTCTTCAACATGTTGGATGAGTTGCTGAAGCCCACCGAGCTGGGTGAGTCCCTGTCCCCCGCCAGGGTGGCCCTGCCTCCCAGGTTCTCCCGGCATCCAAGGCCCACCAAGTGGCCAATCAGGAGCGTTTTCTGGGGAGGCATCAAGAGCTAAGGGGCTGTGTGCAGGGGGCTTGCCCCTCCCAGAAGTCACAGGGACCCACTCTTGGGTCCTTGAATTAGTGAGGTATAGTTGTGTAACAAGTTACCCTAGATCCCAACAGCTTGGAGTAGCCGACACTTCACTTTCCGAAGGTCACAGCTTGGGAGTGGCCTAGCTGGGTTGTTTTCGCTTGGAGTCGCTCAGGAGGTTATGGTCCAGCTGTTGCCAGGGGCTGCCTAGTCTGAAGGCTCGACTGGGGTAGGGGTGGCATGCTTATTCATGGGACTGAGACACCAGCTGTTGGCTAGAGATACCAGCTCTTGCCACATGGGTCTCTGTGGGCTGATTGAGTGTTCTCCCAGCATGGTGTGGAGTGGTGGCTTGTTTTCCCCCTGACTGTGATGGGGCAGTGGGAGGGGGCTGCAGAAACGGAGAGAGAAAGTGAACGTGGTCACATGTGTGAGCTTGTGACCCCACTGGAAGCGAAGGGCTCCGCTGCAACTTCAGCTTGGAAGTAGCATGTTTTTGCTTCCGCCGTATCCCACTGGTCACAGGGACCAATTCTGCTGCACTGTGGGCAGGGCCTTCACCAGGCTGGATCACTGGGAGGCAGGGATCACTGAGGGCCACCTGGAGGGGTGGCTGCTCTGCTCTTAGTCCTGGTGGCAAAGGAGCTGGGGGTTTGATCTGAGGTTCAACCTGATTGTCCCACCATCCCCGCCCCCCTAGCAGAAGGCTGTTTCCTAGTAGGCAGCCTGTAGGAATGACCCTGGTCAGCAGGATCAGGCCTGTCCACACAGGCGAGCCATCAGGGTGTGGGTAGGTGTGTCTACAAGAGGTGGGGGCAGCCACGGGTGGAAGAGATGATGTCGCAGAACCTTGTTCTCCTTTCTTTATCTGTTGTCTGAGGACCCGCTGTGTGTCAGGCCTATAGGGTGGCACGTGAATAGGCCCCCACCGCTTCCATGCAGCCGAATGACTGGGCTAGGAGTGGGTGTCAGCCTGGACTCAGCCTCAGAAGCTGCCCTGAGCCCCCTACCCCCTGAGCCACAGCTTCCTGGGCCTCCAAGGCTCCAGAGAGCGAGTAGAATGCAGTGAGGTGCTTGTGGTCCCTCCAGTTTTCCCACGTCCCTGAGTGTTCCTATTCACCCACACCCTCCTCTTCCCCCTCACCCACGCACTCAGTCACAGCATATCTCTAAGCACCTGTAGGGTGGGGGATGCAGACAGAGCCCACCGTGCTTGTAGAGGCTCCCTGCTAGCACCCTTTGCTTGGGGCCTCCAGGTACCCCAGCCTAACCTGGTGGTGTGTCCTGAAACCCAACATAGTGGGCCCTGGTCATGAGTCATTCCCAGCACGCAGTGCCAGAGGTCATGGCCGCTCCACGCCCCCGCCCACCATGCCCCTGGCCACGTGGCTCAGTCCCTCCCAACCCTGCTGACCCAGCACCCTGCCTTGCTCGGCGGGGGGCCCCCTCTCTGCCCACAGGCTTTAACTCCAGCCCCCACCTGCTGGCCCCTCTGTCCTGCCCTAGTTGGGAGTGGGAGGGGAGGAGAGGACTGGCGGCTACCTCTCTCCTTCTCCCTGCCACCCTTGGAGTTGGGGAGGGTGGGGTTGGATCAGAGGTAAAGGAAGGTGCCACTCATGGTGGTCCTGGGGTCTGAGGCCTGCACTGCAGCCCAGGGCTGTACTCTCCACTGCCTTCTGTCTGGCATCAGGAGGTGTTTCTCGCCAGCCCCCAGGTGGGGGCAGGTTGACCCAGCCGCACCTGTCATGGGGGTGACGTGACAGCACTGGGCACCCAAGGCCCTTCCCTGAGTTTCTCTGTCTCTGCTCCCCCCGCCCTGGCCTCTCTTGATGTCAGAACTCATTCCCCAACACCCCCAGCACGATCCCTGTAGACTGTGGGGCCTCAGCTCTGGCTGGCTCGCTGTTCTAAAGATTGAGCTGACAGTTCAGACTCTTTCCTAAGGACTCAATCACCATCTTTGCAACAGGGAGGCTGGGTTTTTACCGGGAGGCTGTGCAGCAGGCTCAGCACTCGGCAGGGGCCAGGGCCAGGACTGGAGGTGACTTTGAACTCGGGGCGGCAGCCTCCCTCCCTGGCCTGGACCGTGGGCTTCCTTCCTGCACACAAATGTGCAGTCACTCCCGGCCCACAATGCATCACTTTGCCCTGAGCCCCCAGGGACGCCGGTCACCTGATCTCCGGGAGAGTCTGCTCCCCTGTCTGCACCAGGAATCACTCGGCTCTGCTCAGAACAAAGAGGCCGACCCCACCCTGCCTGTGCTCCCACCCATTCCCCTACCCCTCCCCCAGGATGCACCCTTCTCCCGACTCTCCAGGACCCCCAGGGGTTGCCCGCGGTCCTAGGGGGAGGCATGATTGAGTGAGCACATACACCGGCCCTGAGCCAGCTGGCCCCCTCTGGCCTGGGACCAGCCATTCTGGGTGCCTCCCCACAGTGCCTTCTGTGGCTGGCACAGCCCAGGATCCCCCTCAGGAGGCTCAAGCCAGCTTCCCCTTCTCCCGCACCCCAGGTTCTGACCTGCTGCCTGAAAAGAGGCCCAAACAGCCTGGTTCTGTTCCCTAGAGCAGCCACCGGCGGCTCCGGGATGGAGCCCGCGCCTGGCCGACAGGAGACATAAATCACGCACAGAGGAATGTTCGGGTTGGGGGAGGGGAAGGGAATAATGGAGCCACGGGCCCGGAGCTGGAAGAACCTTAGGAGGCAGATGATCCACTCCGCAGGGATGGGGATGGCTTCCAGAAAGGTCAGGAGACTAGCCCAAGGTCACACAGCATCCTGAGGAGGGGCCCCTGGATCCCTGTGCTCAGCCAGCTTCCCTGCTCTGAGCCCTCCCCGCGCCATGGCTGCCTTGCTCTCCTGTGGGGAAGCACCATCTCTGAACCACTCTGGACTCTGGGCCTCATTTCAGGACTGGGAGCCCAGCCGTCAGGGCCAAGCATCCAAGGCAGAGGCGCTTACAGGGGGCCGGGAATGCAGTCTTACAACCAGTGCTGCTGCTTGGCTCTTAACCCCCTGATGACCTGAGGGCCCCCCAGGCCTGGCCACTTGGGCTGTCAGTGAGCAGAGGCTGACTGGGGAGGGCCAGACCTCAGGGCCACAGTGCGTGGGCGAGAGGAGGTGCTGTCATGAGATGCGCTGGCAGAAGGAAGGAGGTGCGACTTGCCCTGCACTGCCCCTCGGGGCTCCCGGCATCCTGTGGGCAGTGCCTTGTGGGGTGGGACCACTCAGGTGGCCTGGCCGGTTGATCGAGCCCCCCCCCCCCCGCCCAACCAGGTCTCCTTGTGCCCCAGGAGGTGGTCGGCTGACTCTGGTGGAGAGCCACCAGTCTAGCGCCCGCCCCATTGAGTAGAGCCCGTGTAGGTACCTCATTCAAGGTCTAAGCCCTTTGGCTGGTATTGCCCAACTGATAAGCAAGGCAGTGGGGTCCCTGACTGGCAAGGAACGCTCTGAGCAGCAGTGGGGGTTGTCAGTACCAGGAGCCCTGTACTGTGCATTTGTTGGGAGGTAGCTGCCAGGAAGACTTCCTGGAGGAGGTCACAATCTCACTCAGACCTGAGGGATAAGTAGTAGTCAAGCTGGACATGAGCGGGTGGGTGGGTGGAGGCCCAGTGGTGAGAGAGCTCGTGAATAGAGGCCGTTGTGACTGGAGCACAGTGTGGCGCAGGCCAGAGGCAGGAGAGTGGCCTGGATGTGGGTGGCTTGTGGGGTAAGGGGGACCGGCTGGCGTGTCCTGAGGGCTTCTCAGGTTTTCTGGGCTGTATTTTACCTCTGTTCTGAGGCAGAAACTACCCCTAAGGTGCAGAGAGACAAAGTCACCTGCCTGCTGCCCCACAGCCTGGTGTGGGACCCACCCTGCCCACAGGCCCTCCATGGCATTCTTGGCCATTCCATGCCGTGGGAGCCTGGACGGTCACAAGGCATCCTGTGTCCTGTGTCCCAGCTCCAGGGGCAGGTGGCCTGAGCCCCTGGGCTGCTTTGGCCTCCCCTCTCCGTGGTTGTGGGAGGGTCTCCGCCAGCTCTGCAGCACATGGTTGCCCTGGGGAGCACCCAACACGGCCTATGAAGGGCTCCTTGGGTGGAGGTGGAGGTTTTCCTCACAAGGCCTCCTGCCCACAGGCGTCAGTCCTGCCGGAGGAGGCTCACCTCCGTTGCCCATGATCCCCTCACCTCCCAACTTGCTGCACAGCTCTGGTTTTCACCTGCCCAACATACCTCCTCCCTCCTGTTTTCTCCACATGCTAACTGCCCCCCCCCACCCCCGTCCCGCCGCTACAACCAGAGGAAGCTTATAGACAGCAGGCTGATCCCATTCCTTCTCTGCTCCAAGCATTCTCCTGATCTGCTGGCTTGTCTGCAGATCCCCTTCTTGCCCTCACTTGCTCCCCACCTCCAGCACTCCTGGCCTGGTCCTGCCCCGGGGCCTTTTCACGTGCTGTTCCCAACATGGTCCTCCCTGCTCCACGGCCTGATCTAAAGCTCACCTCCCTCTCTTCCTCATCACTCTCTCATCCTCCAAGGCCTGGGGCTGGCTTGTCCCCACCATATCCACGGGTCGGAGGGGGTGCAGGCAGTGTGAGCAAAGGCTTGGAGCTGAGAAGCAACCGCAGGCTGCAGGGAGAACAGTGAGCCCCCACTTCTGCATTCATTCCTCCGCTAATCCCGCCAGCAGGAAGTTGGGGTGCTCACCCCAGGTGGAGGAGCTGGGGTTTGAACCCAGAGCCTGTAATTGGGGCTGCTTGTGCCCACCCGCCCCCTCCATTGTGAACCCCCTGCTCTGCTCCCAGCCCTAGGCACCTCTTTTACCTCTTCTGGGACTGCACTCGCCATCCTGTTACCACTGGGGCCAGGCCTTGGCTGGGAGGAGGGACCTTGGGAGCCCAGGGGCAGGGGCCTGCCAGCTGAAGATGGAAGTGGGAAGATGACCAGTCATAGCCAATCGAATTCTTTTGTATATATGTGTGTATGTTTATCTCTCTATTTATTTATTTATCTGGCTCTGCCAAGTCTTGGGACTTCTCTGGTGGCTCAGACAGTAAAGAATCTGCTTGCAATGCAGGAGACCAGGATTTGAACCCTGGGTTGGGAAGATCTAGAGGAGGGAATGGCAGCCCACTCCAGTATTCTGGCCTGGGAAATCCCAGGGATACAGCACAGTGGATCTTTAGTTCCAGCATGTGGGGTCTAGTTCTCCCACCAGGGATCAAACTCTGGCTCCCTGCATTGGGAGCTTAGCCACTGAACCACCAGGGAAGTCCCAGCCGATTGACTTCTTAAAGTCTTTTTCTGTTTAAACTTTTGTAAAAATATATGTTTATCTGAGAAAAAGCAGGTTAACAGCAAAGCAGCCGGGCGCTTGTTCCGGCTGCTGCTGTCTTCTCTCTGTGCCATGTGCTCCTGCTGCTGGTTTACCCGTCGCCACTACCTCCACCCTCCCAGTATACGTCAAGTACCTGCTGAGACCATTACATATGCTTTGCTGGCGGTGCTTTGCAGGGCTGCCTGGCTCTCTGTCAGGGTCCCAGGGGAGGGTTTCCCTGGTTCAGTTGCTCTGCCTGCCGTGGACCTTGGGGCAAGGTTCTCCCTTTAGTCCTGGAGAGGCTCTGAGGCCTGTGGGTGTGTACTTTGGTTCAGTGTCCACAGTGAACCGAAGACATGGGGAAATACTGCTAATTCTCAGGACAGACTTTCTCTTTTGGAGAAAAAGGAAGCTGGGAGGGAAGTGGGGGTTGCCGGAGCTGTTGGTGGGCTGGGGTGGGGTGGGGGTTGCAGTTTTTAAATAAAGCCACTCGGGAAGGCTTTCCTCCCAGTGGCATTTGCACAGACTTAAAAGACATGAGAGCTGTGTAGATCATCGGGGGAGGAGTGTTCTGGAAGAGGGGATGGCACGCGTGCAGAGGCCCCGAGGCGGGATGTTCTTGGCAGGTGGCGAGCAGGAGGAGGCAGCCAGGGTGGCTGCGGTGGAATCAGGGCCACCAGGGCTGGGGACAGAGCCCCGCCCCCATCACTGCCCCTGACCCCTGAGCTGGGGGGAGCCAGGAGAGGTATGCACGTTGATCAGATGAGCCCCGATGGGGAAGGGGCGCCTCTGGAAGCCTGCGCCAACAGAATTGGTCAGGAGGAGCCAAGATTGGAGGTGGGGGCGAGGGTCGTGGAATCTTGGCCTTGAACAATTGGGAGGGTGGGGCGCCCCTGGAGGTAGATGGCAGAGGCCTGGGCTTGGGGGACGCCCGCCCTCTGCCAGCGGTGCAGCGTCTGTGCTGTGTCCCAGCCTAGGTGGCAACTGGCCTCCCCTGGCCACTTGGCTTCCTGGAGTAAGAGTCAGCCAGTCTGGGCTGACGGCTCTGGAAAGCGCCACCTGCCCCTGCTGCATGGACTCAGGACCCAGCTGCCAGTGACCTTTCTCTCCATTTCTGCTCCGTGGCTGGCTGGTGGACAGGCCCTTCCCTTGCCTCCCAGGAGATTCTGTGGGGTTGGGGGAGTATGTTTGACCCCCAACTCAGGTGCTTTGAGGCTCCTCCCCGCCCATAAATAATTGCCCCGGGCTCTTCGGGCAGGTCTGGGCGCATCTGCAGGTAGCCTCTGCAGCCCAGCCCTCCAATTAGGCAGCCTTCTCAGGGGCCCAGCAGGGACACCGGAGAGACCAGCCCTCCATGCTGACAGGAGCTGGCAGCTTACTGCTCACTGAGCACCCCCAGTAACTGTCCAGTCCTGGTGGTCCCGGGCATGAGGGATGCCCAAGCTTGGGTGGGGACGGGGCTTGGACTCAGTGAAGCTGGGGTGGGATCCCTCGGCCCCGCAAGGTCTGGCTTCTGGGCCCCAGCAGCTTTAACATTCAAATTCTGTTTGCTTTTTAAATTTTGGAATTCAGAAGGTTCTGAAGCAGGGGTGGGCTCCCTGCCGCCCCCTGGCCATTCCAGGTGTGTGCTCCAGGCTTTTGCAGTACAGGGCAGAGTGGAGACGTGGAGGCAAAAACCGTGTGGCTCATGAAGCCGATAATATTTATACTCCAGCTCCTTCTAGGGACAGTCTGCCCACCAGTGTTCTAAAGGGTTTGCCGTGGGAAGAGAGCCGACACCTTGCCTCCCCAAGGCTTGTTACCAAGGCTGTGGTCGAAGCCAGTTCTGGCGCCCCCTCCCCAGGGGCAGCTGTGGTGCAGACCCCCTCCTCGGGTTTGGTTCCGCACCTGGCAGCCTGAGCTGCACGCTGCTCTGCACCTGCTCTTCCCACTTAAGCTCTCCTGGGGGTTGGCCTCTCATCGGAGCACAGAGAGACACCTGATGGGACCTACCGTGTTCACGGGGCTTAGTGTTCCTCCACGTGGGGCCACAGCACGCAGGCGGGCGTTTAGGTCCTTACCGTCTGTTGCTGCTAAAAGCCGTTGCGCCTCCCGTCTGACAGTGGCCCTTGGTCCCCTTGTGTGTGCACCGCCTGCAGTGGCTGCTTCTGAGGTGTTTGGTGGACAGTGCCAGCTTGCCCTCCCTAGAGGTTGCCACTCCTACCAGCCATAGCCTCGTCAGCTTGTCTGTGGTGTTGGTGTTTTTGGCCTGGCCACACAACTTGTGGGATCCCAGCTCCTGGATCGGGAATTGAACCCAGGCCCCCCAGAAGTGCAGAGCCCTAACCACTGGACTGCTAGGGAAGTCCCAGCCTCATCGATTTTTATCAAACTTTTCAGTCCCTTCCAGTCTGCAGTCAGATGGCTTCTCAGTGTAGAGGATTTTTTGGTTTGTTTTTGGTTTTGAGGGGTGTTTTTTTTCCTCGCTTTTTCAAATTTATGTTTAAGTTGAAGAATGATTGACATGCAACATCCTGATACAAGCTTATGGTGTAAAGTGTCTTCATGGTTTGATTTGTCACAGAATGATCACCACTCCTCAGGGTAGTTTTAAATTTTTAAACTTTAAAATCCAGTTTCCATACAGTGAAATCCACAGATACTTAGCTTGTCATTTGAGTTGTAGCAGAGGCACGTGCTGAGTAACATCAGTGCCACCAAATACAGAACATTTCCATCACTGCTGAGTCGCCCCCCCAGCCCCCCACCCCCGCTGCCCCCAGAGGCCGCCTCCGTTCTGAGTTCTGTCACCGTGGATTAGTTTTGCCTCCTCAGGAAGGTGACATAACACACACAGCACGGCCATCTCTGCATCTGCCTTCTTTGTTTCAGCTGTACGGCTTCACGTCCGTTCACGTCGGTGACTGGATTACAGGTTTTATCGTATGAAGGTACCACAGCTTGTCCACGTGCTCTCCTATTGCTGGTCACTCGGGTTGCTTCCAGTTCAGAGCTACTCGGAATAGATTAGCCAGGCATTCTTGCACAAGTCTTTTTGTAGACTGACTTCTGCTTATTTGGGAAATACCTTTAACAGTGGGTTGCTGGTCACAGGGCCAGATGTATGTTTTATTCTATTAGCCATTGGCTAACAGTTTTCCAAGGTGGTTGTTCATGTTACAGCCATGTTCCCTGTTACCTCAGCAGAGAGTTCTGGTTGCTCCACATCCTTGGCAGCACTTGGAATGGCTGGCCTTGTCATTTTTAGCCATTATAAGTAGAGGTTTCGTAGATTTCATCTGTTTGTGTATTTACTGGCCATGCCTTGAGTGGCATGCCAGATCTTAGTGTCCTGACCAGGGATCAGACCTGAGCCACCCGCAGTGGAAGTGCAGCTCCTCAACCCGTGCACCACAGGCAGGCCCCTGAGTAGAGGTTTTTAAACCAACCTTGCATTCCTGGGCCGTATCCCAGGGGCCTGGCTGTTTGCTCGTGTTTTGTTAAAGATATTTTACATTCAGGACAGATACTCAACTGGGTTTTTCCTTTCTTTATGCAGTCTATCAGGTTTTGGAAGCAGGGTTATGTTGGCCTCATTAAAATGAGTCAAGAAGTATCCTTCCTCCTTTACTTTCTGAAAGAGTTTGTCTGTTTTATTTATGACCTTGCTGAGAGGCTTGCGGAATCTCAGTTCCCCAACCAGGGTTTGAACCCCGGCCCCAGTAATGAAAGCCTGGAATCATAACCACTAGGCCACCAGGGAATTCCCTGGAAGAGTTTATATGTAGTTCATATGACTTCTTCCTTAAACATCTGATGGAATCATGAGTTCGTTTTTTTATTTTAACTGATAAAAAGCTTTTCACACTTTCTGTATGTTTCGATGCTAGTCTTGATAATCTGTGTGTTTGGAAGAGTTTGTTCGTACCCTCTACATTGTTGAATTTAATGGTGTGAAGTTACAGCCCCCTCTCCTGCTCCCCCCGCCCACCCTGGTCAAAGGCCCTAGGGTCTCTACTGTTGTCATCTCTCGTTCCTGACAGTTTGTATTCTCACAGTCTTACTGTTCAGTCTAGCTCAGTGTTTATCAAAGAACTTTGGCTTTGTTGGTTTTCTCTGTTGTTGGCTTTCTAGTTCATCGACTTTCATCTTTATCTTTAGTTTCCTTCCTTCTAATGGCTTTGGCTTTTAGTTTGTGCTTTTTTTTTCTAGCCTCTTGTGGAGGAAGCATACAGCTTTCATTTTAAAATCCTTTTCATTTTTTTTTTTTGCCTCCTAAACCCATTTCATTTAAAAACACACACATTTATTTATTTATTTATCGGGCTATGCCAGGCCTTAGTTGTGAAGTGGGAACTTTAGTTGTAGTGTGTGAACTCTTAAGTTGCAGCCTGTGGGATCCAGTTCCCTGACCAGGGATGGAACCTGGGCCTCTGCATTGGCAGGTGGATTCTCAATCACTGGACCACCAGGGAAGTCCAGTTCTCAGCCCTCTTGAACAGAGGGGCTGTAGAGCCTGCTACTCCCCAAGAGGCCCTCAGTGGGGTACATGGGGGATGTGAGTGTTCCCTGGACCATAGGCTGTGATGAATGGCCCCAGGAAGGGGCAGGATCCAACCCCCCACCATCCCCGGTGGGCCCTGCATCTATCCCACCTGGGTGGGCCCAGTCTGAACAGCGTCAGGCCTAGAGGGATGATGGTGGTTGGCACCCTTGCAAGGGCCCAGGCCTGACCCTGACCCCACATTTGTTGTCAGTTCCACAGAATAACGAGAAGCTTCAGGAGAGCCCCTGCATCTTCGCCTTGACCCCCAGACAGGTGGAGCTGATCCGGAACTCCAGGTGCGCTGTGCCCGCCACCAGGCAGCCCGGGGAGCCTTCACCAGGAAGGGTGGCCCCCACCACACGTTCTCAGCACCTTTGACCCACAGGCCCCAGGTGGGCCAGTCATCCCCCTTTCACAAGGTCCCCCTCACTGCTCCCAGCATCCAGGATGGGGTCGTTCTTTGTGGGGTGTGGGGCAACATCCTGCCCCCACCTCCTTAAGACCAGGAGTCCCCCAGTGGTGACCACCTGTGTCCCCTGGGGACAGGACCACCCTGGGTGAGCAGACAAGGGAGGCAGGCTGGTCCCAGGCTCTGACTCTGCCCCTCGAGGCCTTCAGTTTCCAACTGGGACAAGTCACCACCAGGGCAGCCGCCCGGTAGGCACAGGGCCCACACCCACTAGCCCTCTTACCATCTACCCTGGCCCCCATTCTCCAGAGAGAGATCATTTGCCCAAGTCACCAGCAAGTAGATGGTGGGGGAGAATGTTCTAGGCAGTGCCCTGAGGCCTTTGGTTGCCGTGGGAGGTCGCGGGTTAGTCCACCTGGCTGGTCCCTGGCGAAGGCTCAAACTGGCTGCTGGGCACAGGCCCTCTCACTGACCCTCCTCTGCTCCCCACACAGAGAACTGCAGCCTGGGGTCAAGGCCGTGCAGGTTGTCCTAAGGTAAGCCCAGGTGTGCCTGGTCACGGGCGGGTGGGGACACGACCCTTGCCCACCTTCCCCTTGCCATCCTGGATGGCTGAAGCCGTGCCTCGCCCCACTCCAGGACCCTCTCAGACTGCCTCCGCCTCCACCTGATCCTCCCTTTCTGCTCTCTGGCCTTGTCCCTGGATGCACCGGCATGCTGCTGCTGCCCACTCGGGCCAGACACTGGGTCCCTGAGGACCTCCCCACACCTGTACAGTCTAGCATTGAGATCCCCCGTCAGGCCAGACCAGACACAGGTCATGTCGTCTTCCCCTAGGCCCCCATCTGTCCTCCCCACCTCTCCCAGCGGGCCCACCCCTGCCCACGGTGCTCATGACCCCATGGTCCTCATTGTCCTTGCAGAATCTGCTATTCAGACACCAGCAGCCCTCAGGAAGACCAGTACCCACCCAACATCGCCGTGAAGGTCAACCACAGCTACTGCTCGGTGCCGGTGAGTGGATGCCCAGCAGCCGGGTCTGCTGTGGGGTGGGGCCAAGTGCTGGGGGGCGGGGGGCACAGCACCTAGAGGTGGTCGCAGCCGGCGCATCTGCCCCCAGGGCTACTACCCCTCAAACAAGCCTGGAGTGGAGCCCAAGAGGCCTTGCCGCCCCATCAACCTCACCCACCTCATGTACCTGTCCTCGGCCACCAACCGCATCACTGTCACCTGGGGCAACTACGGCAAGGTGAGTGGCCGGACCCGCCTGCCTCTGCCCAAGCGCCTCTACCCAGCCTGCCCCCGCAGCCTGGCCCTGACTAAACCACCCCTTCCCGCCCCGCCACCCCCAGAGTTATTCCGTGGCCTTGTACTTGGTGCGGCAGCTGACCTCCTCGGAGCTGCTGCAGAGGTTGAAGACCATCGGGGTCAAGCACCCGGAGCTGTGCAAGGCGCTGGGTGAGCCCTGGGGCTTTTGGCACTGCTGGGTGGGGCTCCCCTCGGTCCCTGGTGCTGACCCCCAAATCTGCTGGGGCTTGTTGCTGTGGGCGGGCCCTCCATGGAGGAACCTGGACTTCCCAGGGTCCAGCTGTCACCCTGGGGTTGGGGCTCTCTGGGAGGTCTCTAGAGAGTGCAGAAGGAAGTGGGGAGCCAGACCGGGAACCATCAGTGCAGAGGCTCTGAGGAGGGACAGGCCAGAGCTCAGTGAGTGGGCACAGAGAGGCAGGGTGAGGGCCACCGAGGTCCATGGGGTAAGGGGCCTTGGAGGGCTTGTGGGGGAGGGGAGGACCCTTGTGATCATTGGTCCAGGCAGGTGCTTCTGGGCTGATATGCAGAGACAGGGTGCACGGGGTCAGCGCTCAGGGGCTGAAGATAAAGGTCTGAACAGGAATGCCGAGACCATTCAGTTTGGGTTGTTTTTTTTTTTTTTTTTTTTTTCTAAACCAGTTAAAGGGAATGGGGATACATAGAGCATTAAAAGCCCAAAATGATAGCTTAGATGGGCAGATAGAACCTTCCTGCATCCTACTCTGGGGCTGCCCTGTATGGCAGTGGCTTGGGAATTTCCTCCCTGGTCACCTGGAGGCCCTGGTGGGCTGGCTTCCGACTCCATCCTCATGCAGATCTGGGCAGCAGGGCCTGGCCATGTCCCAGTCTGACCAGTGGAGACACTGAGGCCAGCGTGGCAGAGTTAGGGCTCTGTGACCCCAGGGCCTCAGCCTGCCCCCGTCATTTTCTTCAAAGGGCCCTTTCTTCAACCCTACCCCCACCTCTCTGTTTCCCTGTGGGGGCAATGGCCAACTTGACCAGAGGAGGTGGGCTCCCCACCTTGGGCTTGGTGTGGGGCTGGACAGGGTCATCCAGGCACTGTGGGCCCCAGGGGGCATAGGCCCCAGGTTGACTCCTCACTGAACGGCCAGGAGGAGCAGCAGTGTGGCGTCATGGTGTGTGGGACAGCTGACTGCCTACTCGGGCAGCCGAGCTTCCTCTCTGCTCGCAGCGTGGAAGTCCTGTTGTGTGTCTCACCGGAACCCCTCCTGCTGCACGCGCCCTCCCTCTGTCATGTGGAGGAGGACCAGGGCCTTGCTGTGAAGCGTGGTGTGTGCTGGATCCATTCTCAGCTGCTCTGGGTCTTTTTGAGGGGCCCCGGCCTCAGGGTCTATCCTTCGTTAGTACTTCTCAGCCAGAGAGAGGGGCCACAGGGTGGCTGAGAACAGCAGGGCACTCCAGGGTAGGGGACAAACTGGCCGGCTGCCCTCAGCCCCATATGGGAGGAGGAGGCGGGGGCACAGTCCATGTGCAGAGGAGGGAAGAGCAGAGTGCCCTCCACTGTGCGGGCCTAGGCGCAGTCCTCCAGCTCCCTGCGCCCCCTGCAGGCCCATCCCCAGGGCTGCAGTGCGCCATTTCCTTCCAGGCTTTTTTCCCTTTACACCTCGTGTACTCATAGTCAGGTAGCTTTGTTGTTGGCACCCACTGTCTTCTGATTTGTGAGAGAAGCAGGCTTGAGTGGTGCAAGGGAGCTATCTCATGGGCTCGCTCCTGTGAGCCCCCAGAGGGCCCCCAGAGGGTGCTCCTGGCCTTGGGGCTTCCCAGCTCTTGGAGGCCTTAATTTTTATCAGAAGGAACAGTCACGGCAGGTGACCTTTGTCAGCTCCTCTGGGTCTTTCCAGAAAGGGTAGGCTTGTCAGGGGGCTCCCTTCTGTGCACTCAGATTGTTGTCAGAAATGAGCGGCCACTGCCCAGGGCTCTTTAACATTAGCTGCTCCTCATAGTCCTGGGCCCTGGAGCTCAGACATGTGTCCCGTCACTGGGGGAGATGGGTGTGATGGACTTGCCATGTGGACCCTCTGAAGTGGGCCACTGAGCTGTTAGCTGCTGCCCTCCCGAGCATCTCTGTGTGCCGAGGGAACCTGCTGCTCAGCCTTGGGCCTGCAGGCACCCCTGTTCCTCCCCACTGACATCGGTCACCCCTTCCCACAGTCAAAGAGAAGCTGCGGCTGGACCCTGACAGTGAGATCGCCACCACGGGCGTGCGGGTCTCCCTCATCTGCCCGGTGAGTCAGCGCATGAGGTCATAGGGGCAGCCAGTGATGGGTGGCACTGGCTGGGCGGCTGCTCACACCCATCCCTCTGCCCCCACAGCTGGTGAAGATGCGGCTGTCAGTGCCCTGCCGTGCGGAGACCTGCGCGCATCTGCAGTGCTTTGACGCAGTCTTCTACCTCCAGATGAACGAGAAGAAGCCCACCTGGATGTGCCCGGTGTGTGACAAGCCAGCCCCTTATGACCAGCTCATCATCGACGGGTGAGTCCCAGGGGCATGGGGACCCCTTGCCTCCCTGGGCCTTTGGAAAGAGGAGCGGTGCCCTGTGGCCCCTGAGGCCTTCATGGTCCCTCCCGGAGCCTCGCGTCCTGTGGCAGCTCCGATGGCCCTGGGCTAGGAAGAGAGGCCAATGTCAGCCCTGGAGGATCTGTCAGGGTCTTTGCTGTCTGCTTGGCGATAGCGTAGCTTTGGGTTCAGAAGAGGGGCTCCAGACCCACAAGGTCTGCTGTTGCTCCCCCGTGACCTTGCATTTTCTGAGCCTGTTTCTTCCCCCGGGAACCTGCACAGCTTGGGGAGCGGCTTCTCCAGCAGTGCTCAACAGAGGCTTAGTCGCATCTTTCATGTGGAAGAAGGAGGCGGACACACGTCTCCCCGGCACTCTGCCCAGTTCTGTTGTCCCTTTCCTAGGGGGCAGCAGTGTGCGCTCAGACTGTCCCCTGAGCCTAGCCAGCAGGCCCTCCCCACACCGAGGGGAACATGGGGAACGAGGCCATTCTCCCCAAAGGGAAACTTCACTCTGGGCTTAAGTTTCCAGAAGCCCAGCACCTGACTGCCAGGCTCCTGCCAGGCACTGGCCACACCCACTTCTGACCCCAGAGCTGGGGCTGGTGGGGGTGGGGACTGGGTGGCCCAGGAAGGAGGGGCCATGGGGAAGCTCTGGACAGCTGACTGCATGACCGTCCCACCCACACCCGATGGTCGAGGTGCAGCTGGGGCCAATGCTGTGAGGAATGGGGTAGCCCTGACCTGCAGTGGCCGCATGTTGCTGGTCCTCACCATCAGACACTTGTCTCAGTCCACTCACTGCATTAGATGTCTTGGGAGCCCTCCCTCTCAACTGCTCAGGGAGATGGGCTTTGATCATCCCCACCTTACAGATGAGGAGACTGAGTCTCAGGAGGGGCGTCCCACAGCCCAGGCCCCCAGCTCCCAGGGGGCCAGGCAAGGACTTGAAGAAGCAAGTCCAGTCAGGCCAACTGTGAGCCTGGGTCCCCTCCCAGCAGGGACCAAGCTGCCACTCCCACAGTGTCCAGCCTGGGGTGGGGTGATGAGGCCCCCGGGGCCGGGCACCAGGCTGGGCCTGAATGGCAGCTCTGTTCCCAGCCTGGCAGCTGTGCAGCCTGGGCCCACCTCCCCCCACAGGCCTGGAGCAGGTCGCTTGGGCCCAAGTGCTGGTAACTCTGACAGCTCTAGGGACACACAGGCCTAGGGCTGGGTAGTGTGATGGTGTCCCACACAGACTGCAATTCCATCAGCCTGCAGGGCCTGAGTGTAGCCAGGGAAGCTTCTTGGAGGAAGGGTCCTTGAGTCATACAGTTCTTCCTCAAGGCTCTGCTGTTTTGTTTCTGGCCCTTAGCTGGGTGATTTAGGGGGCCCCCAAATAACTCCATCCTTCAGGGAACTCCCCTGTGGGCATGTGGGATGGGAGGACTGAGCCAGACACAGACACTGTTACTTATGCTCTGCTTAGAGGAGAAGAGGAGCATAGAGTAGGGCTTTGGAGGGTGAGTAGGAGTTTTCTAGGTGTGACATGCATGGCAGCCAGAGCTGTGCTCATACTGTGGTGACCAGGGAGTGATGGGGTTTGGAGAGGTCCCTTCAGCCACAGAGGGTGTCCTAGACAAGGCCTCCCTCCTGTGTGATCGTAACAGAGGGGATCAAAGCCACCTCTAGGCAGGTGCAGTGTGGACGTTGAACAAACACTGAGGGCTCTGGTAGGTGTGCCCTGCTCCCGGCCCCTCCCCAGACCCTTGTAGCTGCTGTAAAGGGTGGGTGCTGGGCCCGCCTCTCCATGCAGGCGGGGAGACCGAGGCCCAGGAGCAGCTGTGGCAGGACCAGAATTCAGGCCTGCCGTCACATGGCCTCATACCTAGGGGGACTCACTCCCCCACCCTACCCCCCGGCCTCTGCATCTCTAGCTATAAAGTAAGACTTGCTGGCGGTCCATTAGGAGCAGCGCCTGTGGGAAGCACCCACAGAGGGGTGCTGCTGGCTGCAAGTGACCTGGGCCCCTCCTGCTCTCCGGTGAGCCCAGAGCCTCTCAGGGCCTTTGAGCCCCGTGTGCCTCCTTTCTGAGCCCCAGGTTCCTCATCTGTAAACGCAGGCAGCACAGTGTCAGGATGGGAGGGTGGGGGCCAGGTAGGGGCCCCTCCTGTGGCTTCCGCAGGCCTCATGCTCCAGAGCAGCTCCTCCAGTCATCTTGCCATGGGAGTCGGCGGCGGGGGGTGGGGTGGGTGCTGACTGGAGGTCTCACTATGTGCGGCCCTCGCAGAACCTCAGGCCACCAGCCGTGGCCAGTGCTGGGTGCTTACCCCTGCTGCTTTCTGGCCTGGATCTCCCTGCCTTCAGGGTGAGGCAGGCCCAGGGCCCACCCTCTGCAGCAGCTACAAGGGTCTCGGGAGGGGCCAAGTGCCCAGGCCAGGAGCAAGGCACACACCAGAGCCTCTGGCTTCTCTTTAGCATCATGCCCTGAAGCACTGTTCTGGAGAAGGAGGTGGCTCCTGGGGAGCACAGTGCAACCCTGGAGTCAGCACCCCTCTTCCTACCCCTAGGCTCCTCTCCAAGATCCTGAGTGAATGCGAGGACGCGGACGAGATTGAGTACCTGGTGGATGGCTCGTGGTGCCCAATTCGTGCCGAGAAGGAGCGCAGCTGCAGCCCCCAGTGCCCCATCCTCGTGCTCGGTGAGGCCACCCACCTCTTCCTGGGGCTTGTCTCCCGCCCTGCCGCTTGTTTATCTGAAACAGGACTGTGGAGTCAGTCCCTCTAGAGAGGGGCATCCAAGGCGGTCAGTGAGCGGTCAGAGGCGGTCCAAGTGCCAGCCCCATCCAGAATGCAAGGGGCCTGGGGCCATCAGGCCCCTCGCCCTGTCCTCCAAAGTGGGCCACACGGCCAGGCTGCCCCTGCCCCTCTCCGGCCTCGATTCCCCTGCTCTGCAGGTTGGCAGCCCCCCAGAGCATCTGTCCCCTCTCCCCTGCAGGCACCTCGGACGCCAATGGGCTCCTCTCTACCCCCAGCGTCAACGGCGGGGGCGGCAGCATGCTTGGGGGTGCAGGCAGCGGAGGCGGCCCAGTGGGCAGCGTGGAGAACGGGAAGCCGGGAGCTGATGTGGTGGACCTAACGCTGGACAGCTCATCGTCCTCGGAGGAGGAAGAGGAAGAAGAGGAGGATGAGGAGGACGAGGACGAGGAGGGCCCCCGGCCAAAGCGCCGCTGCCCCTTCCAAAAGGGTCTGGTGTCGGCCTGCTGACTGCTGGCCGCTGCTGCGCCAGCCGGACACTCGACTTTCCTGGTGCTCACCACTTGGAGGGGCACAGGCGGGCCTTGGGCACAGAGGGAGGAGTGATTTTTTTCTTTTCTTTTCATTGTTGTTCATTTTGTTTTTTCCACCCCTTTCCCTGGCTCCTGGCACCTGTACCTCTGGACTCTCCCATCAGAGGATTTAAAAAAAGGAAAATGACAAAAAAAAAAAAAGTATAAAAAAAGAAAAAACAAAAAGCAAACTGAAAAACAAGGCAAGCCACCCACACAGCCGCTTCCCCGGCCGGTGTCGGAGCCCAAAGTCGGAGCCGACCCTGGGGAGGGTTGGGGGGAGGCCCAGGACGCCTTGACCCCCGACGACCATTCCAGCTGGTGCAAGGGACCGGGTGATGGGAGTTCAGGGAGGACCAGCAGCCAAGTGGCCCTCTCCCTGGCAGCGGTGGCAGCGGTGGCCACAACTCTTGACATTCATCTGTTCCTTTGCTTTCTCTCTCCCTGCTAACGTGCTCTCACGAGAGCCCAGAGCAGGGAGCCTCTTAGCCAAGAAGCCATGGAGTGGGTGGGGGTTGGGGTGGGGCCTTGGGGGGGCAGGGGTGGGCAATGGGGGGACGTGGGGGGCCAGGGAGGGTTTAGCCACAGATGTGTTGTATTTTTTGAAAGTGCAATAACTTGGTATTTTGAAGACTCGGCATGTGGCCAGGGCCCCCCCACCCCCACCCCCCTGGCAGCAGGCGGGGGCCCCAGGGCGCGGCACCGTGTGGCGTGGTGGGGGGGTGGGTCTCAGTTTTCTAGCCAGCTACCTCGGTAACTCCAATTCAGGTTAACTTCCCTAGGGAACAGCGCAGGTGTCCACGGACGCCGCCGCCTCGGGGTGGGGGCTGCCACTTCGGAGGGGTGGCACGGACCTGCCTGGCCTCTCCATTTGGGGTGGTTCCTCCCCCCTCTTCTTGCTCTTGGGTTTTCCGACGGGTACAAGGCCTCCCCGGCTCGCCCCTCCCCTGGGAGTCTCACTCTGGTCTTCCAACAGGACTGGGCGTCAGCTCCCCGCCCGGCCCCACCCGCCCCCCAGTGGCTCCCAGCCTTGGGGGGTGGTCCAGCGACCATGGGGGCTCCCGCAGCGGCCCCAGACGCCTCCACTGGGTGCCCAGCCCCCCACCCAACACCCTTGTCCCCTGGAGGCCGCACCTGGTTCTCCAAGACCGCCTGTGCCCGCTGTTCTTTTTTGCTTTTATTCTTCCCTACACCCCTCACCCTCAGACCCCAGAATAATTTTTCTTTGTATGAACAGAACTCTCCTAGTCAGGAAGCAATATCATTTCAGGTCTAGAGAAGAAAGGGACGTAAATCTGGTCGAGGGCAAATTCAGTTTTGCTGTATAAACTCGGTTGCGCAGTTTGGCACCCCCCTCCGTCTGCACCGGCAGCTGAGGGCCGCTGTTTTCTAATATTTGTATTCTAATTTAATTGTTTTTTAAAAACGCAAATAAAAAAGTCAAGGTGAAGCTACCATGGTGTCCGCCTCTCTGTGAGTCGGGGGCCATGGCCGGGAGCAGAGGACAAAGCCAGAAGCCCATCCATGCTCCATGCTCCTGGCTGTGTCATGGGACCTTCTGGCTTCAGGAGGCACAGCATCCAGTCCAGTGGGAAAGGTTCTATCTTGAACTTTGAGGTCCAGTGTGTGTCTGCTGGGCTGAGCCAGTTCAGACAGAGCCACCAAAATGCAAGGAGGGTCCCTGCTCACTCTGAGGGGCCAAGAAGATAAACACACAGGTAATAAACTCATAGCAAGATATCACCAGTCAACGGGAATATGCACCCCTCATCCCCACTAGGATGGCTAGTCAGTGATGATCGGGGAGAAGTGAGGCCCTGGAGCAGCCGCAG
This sequence comes from Oryx dammah, assembly GCF_014754425.2. Taxonomy (NCBI): domain Eukaryota; kingdom Metazoa; phylum Chordata; class Mammalia; order Artiodactyla; family Bovidae; genus Oryx; species Oryx dammah. The sequence continues at coordinate 89,650,399 of NW_024070189.1, forward strand.
TGAGAGAGTCCCGGCCAGAATTGCCATCTGGCCCAATGGCTCTGCTCAGGTGTCTTCCCGCAAGGTAAATGAAAACAGGTTCACATAAACACTGGTACATAAGTGTTCATGTGGTCACAGCAGCATGATTCACAACAGCCAAAAGGTGGTTGGGAAACAACCCAGGTGTCCGTTAACAGATGGACGGTCACACACACTGTGCACTCCATCCACAGTGGATTATGCGGGTGCTGAGTCGCTTCAGTCGTGTATGACTCTTTGCGACCCCGTGGACGGTAGCCCCCCAGGCTCCTCTGTCAAGGGATTCTCCAGGCAAGAATACTGGAGTGGGTTGCCACAGTCTCCAGGGAATGCTCCAGATCCAGGGATCAAAACCCACACCTGAGTCTCCTATGCTACAGGCAGATTCTTTACCACTGAGACAGCAGGGAAGCCCAGTGGAAAATGATCCAATCTTAAAAAGGAGCGAAGCACTGACACTCGCCACAATGCAGATGAACCTTGAGGACACGATGGTCAGTGAGAGAAGCCAGACACACAAGACCACATAGTGTGTGATTCCATTTACATGTAACATCCAGAAGAGGCAGATCCACAGAGACAAGGATAGGTACCTGGGGTGGGAGAGGGGCATATGTAGTGAGTGCTCAAGGAGGGAGGGGTGTCTTGATGGGGTGGTGAGAATATTCTGGAACTAGATGGAGGGGATGGTTGCACAGTTCTCTGAATATGGCAAGACCTCACAGCGTGGGAGGCAGGGGAACCTGGGTGAAGATGCCCTCCTGGGCCGAGGAGCTGCAGAGCCATCATCCTTCACCGTCCTCACCAGAGGCCTCTGGTCTCTCTCATGGCTGGCTTAGGTCCCCTTGGGATCTGGCCATGGAACACCTAACCCCCCACCCCACCCAGCCCGAGTTGGAGGCCTGGGTCCACGTGAGCACAGATAGGTAAGCGACCTCACCACTGATGGAGGACCCCTGGAGTCATCACTCTGCAACCTCCCAGCCAGGGCCTCCCAGGTCATGGTGGCCCCTCCATCACCCTACCCTCACCCCAGCCCTGCTGGCCCCAGTGAGTCTAGGAGACAGAAGTGGGAAGGACCCTCCCAGGGCCCTGAACCAGAGGTGGGAGCTGCAGCCTCTTGACGGCCCCCTCCCCAGTGAGTGGGCTCTGGCCTGACTCCCCCATCATGAAATGTAGGGGGAGTGGTCAGCTCAGATCTTGGAGCATGTCAGCAGGGCCCTCTGGCAGACTTGGGATTCCCTGGCCAAGGCCACCCCACCGAGGGCCTCCAGAAACCCTTCAGGTGATAGAGGAGGCTGCCTGGCCAGTTCTCCCTGTCCACCCCTGCCCTCACCACCCCTCAGGTCCCTTCCTGGTGCCACCCACCCATGCCTGGGGGGTACAGGTCACCTCCTCTGTAGGGGCCCCCGGGTCTGGCACTGCTGGTGACACCTACCCCTCCCTAGGAGCCCAGAGGTAGGGTCACTGCATCCAGGCCTGGCAGAAAGGGTCAGGTTGAGCTTAAGGAACTCGAATAGGTGGAGCCCCCGAGGAGTGTAGACAAGGGGCCCAGCCCCTAGGGAAGGGGCCCCCCCAACCCCCCATCCCCACTCCCGTCTCCCTCCCCACTCCCCGGCCCGAAACAAAACACAAAGAACATCAAAATCAGGCAACTGAGACAGCAGCGGTCATAACAGGCTGCGTTTAGTGGTTTTTTTTTTTTTTTTTTATGTACAAGAAAAATGATTTTTTTGTCTAGTTTTTCATCATCTTTTGTGTTTTTGTTTTTTTATTATTATTACTTTTAAAGCTTCTCCCTCCCCACCCCCCAAAAGTGCATTTTTATCAATTGATTTTTTTTTTTTTAATCTCCCACACTTTATAAAGACTCTCAAATACAGTCTCTGGAATGTCTGCTCTGTGCTCTGTGCCCCCCGTGGGCGCCACCCCGCCCTGCTCCACCAGGCCTGGCCCCCCAAAGTCCAAGGCACCTCATGTCTGTGGGCCCGGGTGGGGCAGGGGGGACCCACGGCCACAGCCTTCAGGCAGCTCCAGCTGCGGAATGGGGGTCTCCCCAGGCCCCTCCCTCTCCAGCCCTGCCCCCACCCCCCTGTAAATCTATATAATTAGTGCGAGCTAGTCTTACTCTGAGGTTATCACTCCTGGGGTGCCCCAGGCCCTGACCCGTCCTGCACCAGCCAACATCCCCCTACTCCCGCTCCAGGAAGGCTGCTTCCTCAGCTTAAATAACTTTTTAAAATAAAACTGCAAATATAAATATCTTTCTTTCTCAAAAAATAGGATTTTTGCTTTTTTTGTGTGGATTTTTATTTTTTTTCTCCTGCTCTTCCTTTTAGTCTCTCCGTTTCTCACCTCCTACAATCCTGGCTTCCTGAACTGCCTTGGTCCTGGAGGGGCCCCTGCCTCTCTGTCCCACCACATGGGATGAGATGGATCTCAGTAGTGCAAAGACTCCCCCAGAAGACCCTCTAAGGGGCTGGGGGCTCCTCCCCCCACCCAAGACCCCACTCCCTTAGAAGAAAGGAAAGGGACAGCCAGGTACAAACAGGGTAACAAGACAGGAGGGCCATGAGGGGTCTCCTGGGCGAGCCGGTCATGGTGGTGGTGGGGGCAGACTTTGGTATGGCCCCGGGGGAGCCTGCCTGGGTACAGGCCCAGACCCACACCCTTGCCAGGCTGGGCCTGGTCCGGCACTTTACATTCACTGGTTTTTAAGTTTTTTTTTTTTTTCTTTTTTATTTTTTTCTCTTAATCTCAAAAGGCGGGGTGGGGATCAAGGTGAGGGGCTAGCCAGGGAGCAGCAGCAAGTATGCTAATTCTCTTTCTCTCTCTCTGGTCCTGCAGGCTCGAGACCGCTCCAGGTGAGGGTTCTGGCTCCCACCATCCTGCCAGGCCCACTGCTGCCCCCAGCCCCGGGGTGCCCCCAGAGCCCCCGCCTGGAGCTCCCCCTGTGCCCGGACCTCACTCTCACACACACACGCACACACACACATCCACTCAGCTTCACCAAGATGATGGAAATAACAATTTCGCTGTTTTTCTTTTTTTCTTTTTTTTTTTTTGTACCAGGCAGTTAAAAAAAAAAAAACACCCCAAAAAAAGAAACCACAAAAAAAAAACAACCAAACAAAAAAACTTTTTGCTGTGTCCTTTCTGAACAGTCAGCACGTTCCCCCTCAAATAGTTTTTTGTTTGTTTGTTTCCTGAAACGCGAGAATTCAGCAGTTATCTTTGGCAACACTTTATCACGACCTTAATTTAAAGAATAAAAATAAAATTGATCCACGTCTATATACAGTATGTGATTGCGCGGAGTTGGGGGTGGGGGGCTGAGCTGGGAGGAGGGGGGTCCCGGCTTTGGGCCCATGCAGATGCTGTGGCCCCCCGAGACAGGCTAGCGGGCGGGCGGCAAGAGAGGGGTTAAGGCGGAGTGGGTGGGCAGGGCTGGCGGAAGCTGAGCGCAGAGCTAGGGGCAAGGATTTAGTGCAATTCCCAAGGAGGTTTGTGTTAAAGTGTGCTCGGCGGGGGGTTCAGCCCTTGGCCCCCCTCCCCACCCTGTAGTCCTAGAGGCCTGGATTCCCCTAAGTCAGGTCACCCCCCTGGCCAGGACGACAGCTGTGATTTTTCAGTTGGTTTTATTGCAAGGGGGTGTGTAGGAGAGGGCTGAGCCCCTCAGGGAACCTCTCTGGGAGCTGGGGTGGGGTGGGTGGGGGTCCCTGGCCTGGGCACTCGAGCTCGCCTCAGGACACTGGGGTGTGGACGGGGCCACCCGGCCCTGGGCTCCCCTGCCACCCCCCTCAGGAGGGGGTGTCCTGAGACATTTGGGGGGCTGATGGGCTCGGGGGGTAGGGGGGGCAGGAGGAAACAAAAACTATCCTGTAGAAACAATGATGAAAGTTGCCTTCTTTAAAAGCTTCCCTTTAAAAACAAGAACAAGATGGGGTTTGTCACAGAACAGAGGGGTGCGGGGTGATGGGCCAGTGGCTGGAAGTGGGGGGGGCAGGGATGCCCCTGCACCTCGGGCTTTGACTAGGAAGGGTCTCAGCTCAGCAGAGTGTCTATTTACAGGGTCCCACGCTAGGGCTGCATATGCGACAGGGAGTTAGGGGTTGGGGGAAGGGTGCCCTGGCCTCTGGCAACAGGGTCTCCCCAGCCCTGGCCCCAGTCCGTGGCCTGTGGCTCGGTCAACACCGGGCCTTTGGGGGGGTGGGGGCCAGAGGCTGGGGGGAGGCAGGTGCCAGCCCCCAGTTACAGTCAGTGCCTTTGAGTAAAAATAGGGGTACAGGGGGAATCTAAGGCCCTGGAGGTGGGGCCCCCTGCTGCCCACCTCGACGGGGATTGTGGATCCAAGATGGCAGCTCCCCGGTGGCCACAGGAAGGGCGGCCATGTTGGAGGTTGGGGGACAGCAAGGATGGGGGTGTGTATGTGTGTGGGGGGCAAGGGCAGGGAGACAGGAATGCTCTGGCTGGTTGGAAGGCCAGCCCTCTCTCGGGCCCATCCCTGAGCTGGGGAGTCGGTAAGGAGGGTCCCCGCGGACAATGGTGGCCACTGTATGGCTAGCAGTTGATGAGACATCTCAAAATCAGAACCCAAAAAAGGGACAGAAGTGGGAGGGGGCAGGTTTGGGGGGGGGGGGGGGGGGGGGACACGGCAGAAACACAAAAACCCCACAGTCCTGCCTGAAGGCAAGCCCCTGTGGTAAAGCACAAATGCCTTAGAAGGCTTTGCCCTCGCTCGCCCGTGACTTCCTGACCCCCTTTGCTCACCTCGGGGAACAGAAGTGGATTCTACGTCTGTGGTGGGTTTGTCTTTTTATTATTTTGTACAAAAATAAATCGACTTTTAGGAATTTGTTTGCTCTCTCTCTCGCTCGCTCTCTCTCTCTCGCTCGCTTTTTTTTTTTTTTTTTTTGTCTTTTTGACTTTTCATAGAAGTTGGTTGCAACTTGTAAACATTTTTTTTTAAATTAAGATAAAGTGTAGTACCCGTTCTGTTACAAAGTGCCAAGACTCCTATTTGTGGTTGGTTGTCTTGTTGTTGTTTTTTTTTTCTTTTGTTTTTGTAAAATCTTGTTTTTATTGCTTTTTGTGACACTGGAACTTCTGGACACTCTAGCTCCCCCATCCCTGACACTATGAGACCCTGGGTTCCTGCTCTTGGCTCCTTCACCCCCTCGCTATCGTCCGCTCCTCTGAGGAAAAGTATATTTTATATATATATATATCTATATATAAATTTTGTCTTTAAGGAGGAAAAGAGGGGGAAAAAATCTAATAAAAAGTGCTTTTAAAAACTGGGAGAGGGCTGGGGAGGGGAGTGGGTGAAGAAAAATAGTTTACAATCTCCAAGCGTCTCACGGGGTCAGGGGATGAAGGCGGGGGTGGCAGGGACGCCCTCAGTGCCGGCCCACTGGGTCCCGCCAGGTTGTAAGTGCCGTGAAAGAAGGCGGCGGGGGGGCCCTGGGGTGTCACCCTGGCATCCCCCCATTCCCCATCTTCTTCCCTTTCTCCACGCCTGGAAATAAAATAGATTTGTGTTGCAGTGGCCAGGATATAATGGGGGCCCACAGGCAGGAATGGGAGGCAGGGAGGCAGTCAGAGAGATGGAGGGGGAGACCCCCACTTAGGAAGTGCCCTGAGGAAGGAGGGTGGGGGTGGGGGTGGGGCCATTTTAACGTCCGCTCACAGCGGACAGAAATCATTTTTTAAGGTCTTGTCTCATAGACTCTAAAAACCAGTGAGGGAAGGAAAAGAAAAGACCACCTGGGTCCCCGGCTTCCCCCGAGACCACCCTCACCCCTGCCGGGACCTGGGATCCTGATCAGGCCTCAGATGGGACCCCAGACCCCAAACCCGGTGGCAGTGGTGGTGGGGTGGGGGGGTCGCCCAGGGAGTTCAGAATCCTTGTGTCCCACAAAAACCCCAAACCAAGCCCCAAAAGCCATTGATGGGGTGGGGGAGAAGCGGGGCTGGGGGTGGGGTGCAGGTGGGGCAAGGGTCCCCGTGGAGGGGGAGAACGGTCATGAAGGAGAAAAATCGGAGAAAAGCACTACCCTAGATTCTGTGACGCTTCATATATATATATCTGTATATATATATATATATATAGATATAGATATCTGTATATAGATAGATTTTCTTTTTTTGTGTTTTTGGGGGGTGGTGGGTGATTTGCTCTCTCTCTCTTTCTCGGGTTTCTGTTTTGCTTTTTTTTTTTGGTTTTTCAAGCGAGTCCGGCCGCGAAGCTGCCGTCGGCGGTGGTGGCCCTGGAGCCCCCATCGCCTCCCCCTGCGGCGCTCGCTACATTCAACCTGCCCAGGCCATCGGGGCTGGCCTCGTCCTCCTCCTCGTCCTCGTCCTTAAAGTGCTTCTCCTGGCCATTGCGCCGCGCGGCGGCGGCGGTGTCATCTTCGGGCGAGCCGGGCGGGGCGGGGGCGCCAGGCGGTGGGGGCGCGGGGGCCCCCGAGGCTGGAGCGGAGTCAGGCCCCCCAAGCGCCCCACCCCGCACACGGGGCTTGCGGCCACGGCGCGAGGGCACGCCGTTGCAGCCGTCCTTCTTGAGGTGTCTGTGCAGATGGTCGGAGCGCACGAACGTCTTGCAGCAGCTGTCACACTGGTAAGGCCGCAGGCCGGTGTGCACGCGCATGTGGTTCTTCAGGTCGTAGTTGTGCGCAAAGGCCGCCCCGCACTGCTGGCACAGGTACGGCTTCTCGCCTGTGTGCTTCCTCATGTGCACCTTGAGCTTGTCCTGCCTGTGGACGGGCCGAGGGTCAGCCGGGGCGCCGGAGGGCGGCCCCCTTCCCAGGATGGCAGCCCTGCCCAGCCCGCCCCACTGGCCTTGGAGCGGGAAACTTGGACCTTCATGAAAAGATGGGCTGCACCCTGGATTGGGGGGGCGGGGAGGGCACCCCAGTGGAATACGGTGAACAGGTTTAGGTCCCCATTCTGAGAACAGCACTGAGGAACCCACGAAAGTCTAAAAAGGGCCTCAGCCCCTGCTGGCTGTGTGGCCTCGGGACAACAGCTGAACCTCTCCAAAACCCTTTTTCTTTTTTTGTCAACACTGCTGGATCAGCTCACTCACCAGAGATGGAAACATGGCAAGCGCATTCTTAACCACTGGACCATCAGGAAAGTCCCACTGAAACCCCTCACCTTTTGTTATTGGCTGCACTGCAAGATCTTAGCTACTCAACCCGGAATCAAACCTGTGCCCCTCTGCAGTGGAAGCTTGGAGTCCTAACCACTGGACCACCAGGGAAGTCCCACTGAAACCCCTTTCTTATCCATAGAAGGAGCAAGGGAAGACACCTCTCTCCTGCCTGGGGTTCTGCCCAGTGGCAGACGCACAGCTTCACACTACAGGTATTTAAGCCTGCTGAGTGCATGCATGCTTAATCGCTCAGTCGTGTCTGACTCTTTGTGATCCTATAGACTGTAGCCCGCCAGGCTCCTCTGTCCATGGGACTCTCCAGGCAAGAATACTGGGGTGGGTTGCCATGCCCGCCTCCAGGGGATCTTCCCCACCCAAGGATCAAACCAGGGTCTCCTGCACTGCAGCTGGATTCTTTACCATGTGAGCCACAGGGAAGCCCTGTTCCAGGTGCTGAAAATGCTCCAGAGAACAAGGCAGAATGCCATGGGCGCTGGAGGGATTAGTGACTGAGAGGGCTAAATAGTCCTGGTTTTAGCTCTGAAAGATCTCTGACCTGGGAAACCCCTGGGTCACTGGAATTCCAGGGCAGTTGGTCATACCATAACCAAGTCCCCCCAACCCCAGTTCCTGCCAAATCCCCCCTCCCCTGCCTCACTCCACTGTGGCCATGCTGGCTTCCTGGCTATGACCCCAGCACACCAAGAACCACAAGCCTACATCAGGGCCCTCACACACGCTGCTCCCACGACCAGAGCACTATTTTTCCTCTCAGATCTTCACAGCTGAATTTTGGCCCAAATGTGACCTTCTCAGAGAGGCCCAACTAGACCCCTTCACTCTTGGTCCTTCATGCTACCATCTTGCTCTCGTCTGTCTCCCTGTCTGAACTATGCGCCATGAGAGCAGGGTGTGATTCCAGGGTCCCTCCTTGCCCCTCTCACCCCACAAACAGCAGTGTGGACCAGACTCAGCCTGGGACCTCTGGCCTACAAAACGGATCATCTCATCAGTTCTGGGGTTACCACGGTGCAAGTGTTGCTCTGTCCTGCTGAGCTCTTGGAATGCGACTGCTCCAAAGTAAGGTGTGCAAGAAGTGCAGAAGGCACCCCAGATTCTGAAGACTTCCTTTACTCAAAGTGACACGAAATATCTCATTGATAGTTTTGCTTATTAATCGTATGCTGAAATGGAACTAACAGACTATGCAAAAATGATTAAGATTACTTTTCACCTATTCCTTTTACTCTTTGAAAATGTGGCTGCCAGAGAATGTAAAGTCACAGAGGTGGCTCACATGGTATTTCTATTGCACTATGCTGGTTCATACTGATGGGGGTGGATTCCAGGCAGGAATCCACAAGGCAAGGGCAGGGACCTGGATCTCCAGAGCTCTGCCAAGCATCTGACCTGCTCCCTGCTGCAGACGCTTGTGCTCTACTGAGTCCCTCTGGGTCTCTCCCTTCTAATGTCCATCAGACTGAGAACTTCTTTAGTGCCAGGACTAATGACTCCTACTCATCCTTCAAAACCCCACATGAAATGCCCCTTTGCCTCCAGGAAGTCTTTCCCAACCCCAAGACAAAGGCCTGCATCCATCCCCTGCCACCACCTGGCCTCTTTGAGTACCAAGTCTCTTCCTCTGGCATCACTCACAGAGCTGATGCCCCTGCTTGTTCTAACTCTTCTAGGCTCCTTGCTGTCCTGAGGATCAAATCCTGGCCCTATGCAACCAGACCCTTGACTACTCTCTGGCCTGTTACCCTCACATGAGCCAACAGAATTTGGGCCATAATGAACTCATCACTCCCTAGATTAACTGAGGCTGTCACCAGGAAGATGATGGCAATTGCCAGGCGCTCCCCCTTCTGCCTGCTCAGAGCCCACTAACATGGCCTCCCAGGTGCCCTGCTCACATCCTGGGGCCACGTCATGGAGGGAACAGGAGGGACTCAGACTATTCTAGCACCACACAGAGATTTCTCCAACTGAGGCTTAGAAGCTCAGAGAGGGGAAGTGACTTGCCCTGAGTTGCACAGAGGGTTGGGGGCTGCGCCAAGGTGCAGTGGGTGGTGGAGGCAGCCTGGGTTTCATCACTTCAAGCCCCGGCCCGAGTAATTATAGCCCCGGCCGCCACAGGCCCCGCTTACTCAACTCTCTAGTGTGAGTCAGAGGGGCCCCTAGGCTCCCCAGCCTGGAGGGAGGGGTGGGAGCTGGGGCCCTGGGTGGGGGTGGGCAGAGAGGAGCCAGGTGGGCATACGGGAGGAAGACGCTCCATGCCTCAGTTTTCCTGACTGAGGGAATCAGTAAACAGAAAACAGAATCAGCCCCGAGCTGAATGTGGGGCGGTCCGGAGAACTCCAGATTAGATGAAACTGAGCCTTGGCGGGATGGGTGGTGGGTTGGGGGTGTTACCTCTCCAGACTCGGGCTTGCTAGGTCTCCTCCAAGCTGTTCCTCCCAGGCTCAGAGATCCTGAGGGCAGGACCCCAGCTATCCCACTCCACCCTCCCCATGTCTGGAGGGAGAGGAAGGACCCCAAGACCACCAGCACCCCAATCTCACCAAAAGGGGAAGCCAAGCCACCATCCAGGTGGCATGCCTCCCAGCCAGTGCCCTTTGCCCCTGCCTGGCACTCCTGGGTCCTAGAGTCCCAGCCACACCCTCCTCTCCTGGCCTGTTGGGGAGGGGGCCCGGGTACTGGGCCAGGGGTCAGCCCCCAAATTCTATTCCCATGGGGTGGGGCTGGGAAGCTGGGACAATAGCCTCTTTCTTCAGCCTGGGTGGGCGTGGCTGGGGGAACCCCAGGGCTGATGAGGGTAGGGGGTGATGCTGAGTCACCCAGCCTGGCAAGGCCCCTGCACACCAGCCAGCCCCCCACCCCCACTGGGCTGACCCACAAAGCCCAGCCTGTCACCTCTGGACTCCTAAAACCTGGCCTCAGACACCTCCTCTCCAGGGACCAAGCCCAGTGACCCCTGTGCTCTTCTTCCTCCACTGGCTGCAGCCCATTCTGTAAGATGAACCAGCCTCAGGACCTTTGCACTGGCGCTCCCCCCTCTGCCTTTCCCTTCCCCTCTCCCTGTGGCTCCTGCCTTCCCCTCCTTTAGGTCTCGGTCCTCGGGGAAGCCTCCCTGTGGTGGGCAGCACCCACAGCTGCTCTCTTGCCTGGTTCTCTGCTCTTTTCCTCCCTAGCTTTTTCCACCAACTCATGTTATCAATTCTGTGGTCATATCTTGCATTTGCCCATCGCCCCCATGGGGATTCTGGTGTGTATCTACTTTGAGAACAGGGCCTGGCACCCAGCAGGCACGCGTACATGTTGGCTGAATGAAGCAGGTTCCCTGGGCTCATGGAAGGCTTGTAAGTTGAACACAACAACCAGAGCGCCCTGTTCCCAGTGGGGCTGTGGTGTTCTCCCAAGGCCCAGATTCTCCAGTCTGGAGAAGAACCACCACAGGGAAAAAGAAGAGCTATGCCAGGGACATCCTTGGTGATCCAGCGGTTAAGAATCTGCCTTGCAATGCCCAGCACGTGGGTTTGGTCCCTGGTCGGGGAACTAGGATCCCACATGCCTCGGAGCTCCTGAGGCCATGAGCGCCACAGCTAGAGAATATGTGCACCAAAAGGAAAGATTTGAATGATGCAATTAATACCCGAAGCAATAAATAAATAAAAATATTTTAGAAAAGAAAGAAGAGCTGCTCCTTGGGCTCTTCCTTCCAGCCTCACACATTTCGGCACCACCTGGCACACTTTAGGTTTAAGTGGTCAGCTTGTTTAGGCGCTGTGCGCCCACTCCCGTCATAGGTTCTCTTGACAGGCACACGGGGGTGGGGGGTGCACCAATGGAGAAGGCACCCTTGTAGGGTGTTTTTGCACATGGAGGCAGGATGTGAACATGTGTGTGCACACATGATGGCATAGGGAGCCATGTGCGGCCACTGGACCAGGGGCCCCCCGGGAAGCACCCCAACTCCCCACCACGGAGGCGCCAACTCACCTGGTGAATCGGACCTTGCAGATGTTACACTCGTAGGGCTTCTCGCCCGTGTGGGTCCGGATGTGGCGCGGCAGCTTGCCGGCACCCTGGATGACCTTCTCGCAGATGGGGCACTTCTGGAAGGCCTTGGCCCGGATCTTCTTCTCCACCTTCTGTGACCAGGCCGGGTAGACGTCCCCGTCGTGGGCGCCGCTGAAGTACTTCAGGTAGTAGTCCACAACACCTTTGTCATCCGCCCGTGACTCCTCGTCGCTGTCCCCCGCTGTGGTCGCCCCCGCCCGGCCCACCGACGACATCATCTGCTGCAGCAGCGTGCTGGCCGCCAGCCCGTCCGCATCAGCCCCGTCCGCGTCCTCGCCCTCAGCCGCGCCTGACAGGAAACCCGGAGAGTCGCCTGGCTCCGGGGCTGCCTCCGACAGTGAGGCTGCCTCCTCCTCCCCGCCCCGGCCGTAGTGGCCGTTCTGCGTGGCGGTGGATGGTGGGACCACGGGGGTTGGGAAGAGGCCCCCTGCTGGGGCGTCCTCATCCCGCTCTGGCCACAGACCTGGGTTGCTGTCGCCCTCATCCCCATCCCCGGCCGAGGGCCGCTCAGCCGGGGGGCCGGGCCCGTAGAAATCCAAGCCATTGCAGTCGCCAGCAGCCACGGCGGCCACGGCGGCAGCCACAGCCTCCTTGGTGGCATCCAGGTCATCGTCGGATGCGCCAAAGGCAGACCATGGGAAGGAGGCAGCCGCGGTGGCGGGCAAGCTGTTCATGGGATTGGTCTGGAAGAACTCGAGGTACTCCTTGGCGCGAAGGAGGTTTCGCTGATCAATTTGATCTACGAGGTCCAGCTGCCCGGCATCGGCGCCTGCGTCGGCTGCCAGGATCTGCCGGTCGAGGAGGTCAGCGCACACGTGGCTCACAGCGGGGATCTCGAGCAGGCGGGCAGCACTGAGGATGTCGCCCACGTTGGCCGTGCTGACAGTGAGCGTGGCTGTGTAGGCGAAGTCCATGAGGGCCGTGAGCGCCTCAGCGCTGACGAAGTCGATCTCGTACACGTTCTGCTGGTCCACCACGGCGCCTGATGTGAACAACTTCTTGAAGTACTGGCTGCAGGCGGCGAGCACCGAGCGGTGCGTGGGGAACTCTCGGCCCTCTACCAGGATCACCACGTCACACAGCAGGCCCTGAGTCCGCTGCTCGTTGAGTCCGCTCAGGATGTCACTGCTATGGTCGGGGAACGGGATCCCGATGGGGCCGTCCACGCCGCCGGCCATCTTCCGCGCCGAGACCTACAGCACCAGGAAGGAAGGGGCAGTTGTGAGAGTCGGGGGTGGAGAGTGGTGGGGTACGGATGGGGCCAACTGGCCAGGCAGCAGGACCCTCAGAGAGTAGTCCCCCGACCCCAGCCTCAGTTTCCCTGGCTCTGCATTAGGATGGTCTGTGGTCATCACTGTGGGATGACCCTGGCGAAACCCAGCCGGGTGCTTCAGAGATGAACACGAGCCCCTTCCCCTTTAATGGATGGGCGATCCCAGCTAAGGGGCGGTTTGAAGTGGCATGGGAGCGCACAGAAGGTGCTCAATAAATGCCCAGCATGAGTTGCATCCTAGTGAATCTGAGCACAGGCTTCTGCCCACCCACTCTCTAGGAGGACGGGGCAGTGACATAAGGCACCCACTGTGTGCCATCCTGGCTGAGCGCCCAGGAGTCCCATAGGCAGCGTGGTTTCCACTGCAGAGGTGAGAAAGTGAGGCTCAGGGAGTCCCAGTCTCAATTCAAACCCAGGGTGCCTGACCCAAGAGCCACTACCCAAATGGTGTGGCTGTCCAACCCTGCCTGGCCCCTCAGCCTCCCATCCCTGCCCGACCCCTTGGCCTCCCTAACCTTCCTCCTGCTGCTTGGTCAGGCCGGGTTCTCTTGGGGGGCTCTGAGTCAGCAGGAAGGGGTGAGGCCAAGACCCGGGGACCTGGCCAGAAACATGGGGGCCATGGGTGTGCCCTGCTGGGGTGGGGCCATGACTCTGCAGGAAGAACCCGTTCCTGCCGTGTGGACCCCCAGGACGTGGCTCAGCCCTTGTAGTGAATAACTGGGGGGAATGAGGCCACCGTCAGATGCTCCTCCCTGTCTACTTGAGCTGACCCTGTCAAGGAGTAATGGGGGCCAGGGACCTCCTCTCCACCTCCTGCCCAGACAGTTCCTCTCCTTTTGGCCACCCTGTCTGCACTGTTCAGCCTAGGACAAGACTCTGCAACTCTTAAGGCCTCAGTCTCCCCGTCTGTCAAATGGGCAGGAGCCTTTGGCAGAGCAGGGCCAGAGGGGGACTCAGTCTCACCCCTCCCCCCCCCCTTTTTCCGCCTTCCCCTGGGCTGTGACTCATCCACCCACTCGGGCGCTTGTGCAACCCCCTGGCTCCTGTCCCCACCCTCCACCCTCTCCGGGGAACCCCTGGCTGCCCAGAGCCACCCAACAAAACCCACATTCCTTGGACCCAGCTGGCCTGCTTTCAGGACGGAGCCCCTGCTTGTCCCTGGGGAGAGAGCCTGAATCCAGCCGTCCACAGCCTCCCCAGGACTCCCAGCTGAGTGACCCAGCTCAGGTCTAACCCGATCCCTCCTGCTAGGTAGGCCTCTCGTGGGATGCAGGCAGCTGGCCTAGCCAGTCCCAAGGACCCAGGGCCGCCCTGGGAGCGGGGTCCGGGCCTTGAGGCCAACACAGAGGCCTTTGTGTGGTGCGCAGGCAGCCAGTACACTTCCCGGGACGCCTCTCTCCATGGCCCGCCCTCTTTCCCGCCGACCGCACCAGCTGCTCAGCTCCCCCCTCTGTTCCGCCAGTCCGCGGTGGGTGCAGCGGCGGGGGCGGGGGAGGCTCAGATGTGACTGTTGGGAGCAGGAGAATAGAGGGTGGGGGGCGCGACCCCATCCAAGGCTCGGCCACAGGAGGCCTCAGCAGAGCCCCGTGGTGGCTCCCACCCCCTGCCACCATCTGCCGTCTGGCCCCGGGCCCCTGGGAGCGAGTGGGCAGATGGGGCTCCGGATCAGACCGGCCTCAGCCCCTCCTCTGATCCAGGCCACCAACACGCCAAGATGGCCACCCTTGCCCTGCCTGCCAGTGTCCCTTCAGGTGCCTCCTGGGGCCTCTAGGTCGGGACCTGAATTGGTCCAGGTGACTCACCCCTGCCGTGGCCACTCCACCCCCACCTCCCCAGCAGGCCAGGCGCTGGCACAGACCTACTTCAAGTGGGAAGTCACCCAGTTGGAAAGGAGTGGGCTCCGTCCTTGAACCCATCCTGGGGCGATGGATCAAGCCCTGGGCCTGGGTCTCCACCAGCTGGAAGACCCGGGCCAAGTGCACACAGCCTGCTGTGTGGGGCAGTCCTTGGGTCTGGGGGTCTAAGTCCCTGCCCTTCCCCAGCTGGGGCCTCCTATTTCCCCAGCTAATCATCTGATATGAATTTGGGCAAACTCTGGGAAATAGTGGAGGACAGAGGAGCCTGGTGTGCTGTAGTCTCTGGGGTCGCAAAGAGTCAGACACAACTTGGCAACTGAACAACAACAAATCACGTGAGACCTTCCTCTCAAGGGCAAGGCCTGGGGTGATGCAGACTAAGGGAAGCCCCTAAGAAAGCAGCATGAGCCCCATTCACAGATGAGAACACTGAGGCCCAGAGACAGCTAGAAGCCAGGCCGAGAGCACCCAGCGAGGCTGACCCAGGAGCCCACAGAGGTGAGAGGCTGGTGGTCCCCCAACCCTCCCCTACACACTTCCCAGCAAGCCGCAGCCTCTTTTCTCGGCCTGGAAACTAAACTGGCCACCTGGCTTAACCCTCTCTCCAAGAACTCATGCCACCTGCCTGCCACGCCCCAGGCCGCTGTCCCCACAGGGGCCTCTTGGGGCCCTCCCTCTAGAAAGCGGAGGAAGTCCCTGTGAGATGGGAGAGAGGTCAGGTGGGGTCCTGGTGGCAAAAAGCACTGATGACTAAGCACCCACTGTGTGCCACGGCAGGGTCTCACTGGGAGAGCCCTGCCTTGCTCTAAGAGGCCCTACACCTCTGACACCTAGTAGGTGCTCCCGCACTGGCAGCTGACACCTAGTAGGTGCTCCCGCACTGGCAGTTTCCTCAGTAATGATGAGCCAACGAAACCTCTCTCCTCCAGGAAGCCCCACCCCCCCACGCTGGCCGTGTCCACACCCTCAACGGCCAGGGTCCCTGAGCTCAGGCCCACACCCACCCAAGGCACGGTCTTTCATCACAGCTCCACCCCCACACTTGCCTCCATGGGATTTCCGGGGCCGTTTGGTGCTGACTCGGCGGCCGGCCGAGGGGCAGGCCTCGGCAGGCTCCTCCTGGGCTGGAGGTGGGGCGCCCTCCTCCCTCTTGGGCTGCTCCCAGGCCCCTACACCCGGCCCTCCCCTGGGCAGCACACAGTAGGGGTGCAGCAAACGGCATGAGGAACCAAAGACCAAAGAGCTATGCACTGGAGTGAGCCCACACCCAGCCCTGCCCACCTGGCTGACAGGCACACCCAGTACCAGGGGCCTGTGCCAGTCCCACCTCCAATCCAACCTAGGGTCACTTGCTGCGGCAGGCAGCTAGGACCTGGGCTAGCTTTGGGCCCTCCTCGGTGCCCTAATTTTCAAGACCTAACTGGACCCTAGGCTGTAGAGTTGAGCAAAAGCTCAGAGAGGTGCTAAGACCAGGGCAAGGTCACACAGCAGAGCAGTGGCCCGGCTGGGACTCAGATGCTCTGACCTGAGCTGCCAGCACTCACCCACCGGGGATGCAGGGTGAGGCTGGGAGCGCCCAAACCTGGTCCCCAGAACATCAGGGGGCAAAGCCCAGGGTAGCGCCCCAGGAGAGGGTCATGGGGAGGAAGCCGAGGAGTCCCCAAGGTCAGGTGCAAGGTGAGGGCTGGAGCCGGGCCTCCCCCTCCTACCCACATCCCCCAGGAAGAGGATGGCCAGCAGCAGGTAGGTAGGTAACCATCAGCTGATGCCTTTCTGGAGGAGAGTCCAGGGAGGGGGGCAGCTTAATGGGGGTTACAGGCTCCCACACCCACCCAGGGAGAGAACAAAAGAGAACTCCTTCAGGGACCTCTGATACCTACTATGTGCCACAGCAGCCCAGGAGCACATCTTGATCTGTTTACCTCTAAGCTGGGTGACCTTGGGCCAAGAAAAGCACCTCAGTTTCCTTGGGAGTTGTGACACTAGCAAAGGGTTCCACTCTAGTCCACTCAGCAAGCCTACGCCTAGGACCTACTATGTGCCAGTGACAGTCCCCAAAGCCCTGATGAGGTGGTTTGTCCCCTCTTATGGATGGGAGTGGGGCTTTCAACCTCACTTCTGAACATTAATTATACCAGAGGGAATCCATCTCCCTCTCCATCTACTATGTGCCAAGGAAGTACCAGGTAGGCCCCAGGAGGAAGCTGAGCCATCATCTAGAGGGAAAAAAACGGGCCCAGAGAGGGTAGGCGGCCGGCCCAAGGTCACACAGCAAGTCTGGCACCCAGGTGTGGCTGCTAGGCCAGCGCCTGGCCACCCCCACCCCCTCCCAGCCTGGCAGCCTGTGTTGCCAGGTTGGTCCTGACGGGTTACCCCGCCCTGACCTGGTGCCAATCCCTGCCTGGCCCGGTCCCCGGCCTGGGGTTTAATGGGACAGGAATGCAGCGTCCTGGTTGGGGGGTGGGGGGCACTAACGGCTCAGGGTGACTGTGGCTGCCAGCTGTCAGTCAGCCCCCTGCCCGCCTGTCCTCGCAGGCCTCCCTCTGGGCCAGACACCAGCAAACAGGCCCTCGGCCATTTTATGTGTCCATTTATTGCCCTAAATGGGGAGGGGCTTCCTGCCCGGGCCTTAAAGGGCCAGAGGCAGGAAGGCTGTGGGCCCACTGGGAAGTGTGTGTGTGTAGACCGGAGGGGGTGGGGATTAGGAGGTCACGGGGCTCCTATCTGACCCCCAGCTCATGGGTGGGGCCAAGGCCCACCCTGTTCCCACGCTCTGAGCGCCATAGTGGGCCAGGAAGTGCAGCTCTGACACCAAGCCCAGGTTTCAAGAGGAAGCCCTGAGAAGACAGATCTGTTCTCAGTGGAGGTGGAAGGAGTAAGCTTCCTGTCACTGGGGGTAACCAAAGCTGGGCTTCATGGAAGCCCACCAGTGTCTACCCTGCCCTTAGCTCAGGTTGCACATGCTTATCCAAGATGCCCAGGAAAGGCCTGGGTGACTTCTAGGAGCCTTGTCCCTCTCTTCATCCAAATCGCTCCCTCATGCCCTCCTCAGAGGCAGGCTTGTCAGCTGGAGCGACCACCCCGCCCCACCTGCAGCTTGAGCAGGTGGAGGGCTCGGCCTGGAAACGCACAGAAGGGTACATGGCCCACAGGGGCCCTAGGCTCCTGTGCTTAGGATCCAGCCCTTCCCAGCTACCGAACACATCTTGACAGGAGGTGGGTCAGGGCCCTGTTTTCCAGTTGAACCAGAAAGGCGTGGGTGGGGACGCTTCCACCCCGTGGCCATTCCTGGCCTGCTGGGGGACAGATGGAGGGCCTGCTTCTCTGTCCAGATTCTCCAGAGGGCGCCTTCCGTGCTCTGTTGCTTCAGAAACTGGGGCCTCAGGGCCCCCAGGGCCGGGGCTGTTCCCCCAATAGGTCTCGGTTGCCTCAGCATCAACCCTCACAGCTCTGGGAAGTGGCGCCTGTGATCACCACCCCACTTCATGGGCCAGGTCACTGAGGCAACCTGCCCAGGTCGCACAGCGGAGCAGGATTCGAACACAGGTCATCTGTCTGGCTCCATCTCGCCTAACTAGTCCTTCCAGGGCTCCACCTACCTGCCTCCCCACACACTGCCCCAGGTGCCAGCAGGGGACTAAATCCCCCCACCCTGGGGGCCTTGGGGGCTGAGGATAGCTTATTCTCACACCCCCTCAGAATTGCCTTATGACAGCACAGGAAAAAAAGGGAGAGGTCTGTCTAAGGTCACGCAGGGAGCCTGGGGCCAGGCTGGAGTCCAGCTGACACCTGTGAAATTGGGTGGGGGGGGGACTTCAGAACGGAGACGCAGGAGGGGCTCTCCTGGGCCCTGACACCACCCAGCAGTCACTAGACAAACATCCCCGGAGAATCACAGAGTATATCCTCAGGACAACGCTTTGGGGCTAAAGGTAATCTCCCCATTGTAGCGATGGCCACACTGAGGCTGGCAGAGGGGAGGCAATCTTCCTAAGTGGACCTCAGATGGAGGTGAGGGAGGGCCGGGCTGAGAATGGACCACACGGGCCCCCACCCAAGGCTGTCCCTCTGGTCTCCACTGCCCAGGGCTGTGGCAGCTCAGTTTATGGTCTATCAGGTGCCTGGAGCACAAGGTGACAGGTGGGGGGGGGTGTCATAGTCACACATACCCCCCAACAGGATCTCTGCTGTACCCCAAGCTGACCCAGGTGCTTCCTCCACGAGGGAGGGAAGGAAAAACACAGGTGGGCCTGCAGGCAGTACGTGGGGGAATTCACAGTAACCTCATTTCACAGAGAAGGATGCTCAGGCTCCGAGAGACCATGGGACCTGTCCAAAATCACAGAGCAAGTGGGCCGGAATCTGAAACCCCAGTGGACCCCCTTCTCGGGCTAGCTCTGCTTCAGAGGGCCTGGCCCCAAGTCTTGGCTCTGTGAGGCAACCTGGGTCTTGGGAATAATGGGTTGTAAAACACACACAGTCTCCAGGGACGAAGGTGCCAAGGGGTGGGGCTGCAGCTCAGATGAGGTGGGAAGGGCCTGGGACGCTGAGGCTCCTGCTGTGTGACCTTGGACACCTAGATTCCCCTCTCTGAGCCTCACTGTCCTCTTGGGGCAGAGACTCCATTTGGCTGACAGGTGCCTACTGTCAACCTCCGGGCCCTCTGTTAGACAGGTGAGCAGGTGCCCCTTGGCTGTGACATGCAGAGAACTCTAGACACCACCTGAGCTGGGAGGCAGGACCACAAGAGTGAGACCCAGCCATGGTTGGGTGACCTTGGCCTGCTCTCTGCTTCCCCCGGGCCTCAGTCACTCCTGCCCCATTTGGCACCATTCTGAGGCTTGTCTAAGCCCCTGTGGCCCCACACTTGTATTGGGCCTTCCTTCCTGGCCTCAGTTTCCCTCACATGGCATCAGGGACCACCTCCAACCCAACTGACTCTGGGTCAGTCAAGGGTCCAGGGAAAAGGAAGGAAGGAAAAAAGCCCACAGAAGGACTAGCTCTTGCCTGGAGAACTCTCCCCAGTGGATGGGGCTTGAGCGCGGCCAGACCTCAGTCTGCCACACAAAGAAAAGGGTGTAGGGGCTCCCTGCAGCCTTTTACCCGCTGCTGAGGGCCCGTGCTAAGGGTTGTGTGGCTCCCCCGCCTGGGGCCAGGGTGCTGACTGGCCACAACGCAGCCAATCAGGACTGAATAATAAATACCCCCCCAAAGTGACCCACGAATTAAAATTTCAGTGTCCCCGATGGCTCCTCTTTCCTTCATTAGGCATGCGGATCCCAGGGCTTCGCTCTTCCAGCCACCAGCTCCTGCCCCCACCCTCCTTCTCCCCCAGGCTCCCGTCTCCACAGCGATGGCTGGCGGTAAACAGAGCCCCGAGCCCAGCCGATAAGTGCCAGGCCCGGGTGATCTAAGGGCCCCACTGCGGGTGGCCCATGGGGGAGAATGCCCTCAGCCTGGAGCCTTGGAGGCCTCGGCAGCAGCAGAGCCCTGCCTGGACTCCCCAGTAGGAAGTGATCCACTGACCGTGGGGAGGGCCCCCCCAGTGTGGGAGCGGTGCACTCGGGGTTACGCCCTGGCCCTGTTGGGGGGGGGGGCGGCTGACACGGAATCCTGGACGCCCTCTCCGGCTGGGCCTGCTCCAGCCCTGCTCTGGGAGGCGGCGGGTGGGGGGGGGTGCAAACCAAGCCCGCCACCCATGGGTGAGCCAGGTGGGCACACCCGGTGGAGGGGCACCAACACCTCTCTCACTTCCGCCGCCTGGCTAGGGGAAGAGAGGAGTTGCCTGCCTCCCCCTGCCACCCCGCCAAGTGCTGGCTACCTTCCCCAAACATTCAGCAGGCACCCACTGGGTGCCCAGGCCCGGTGGGACAGCAATATCTTGCTGCGGGCCACTGGACTCCCCCACCACCGGCCAGCCGGCGAGGACAGTGCCTTCCAGGACCCGCAAAGGCCTGGGCCCAGGGGGGTGCACCAGCCCCAGCGCTCAGCTCAGGCCCCTGCCTGGTTCCCAGGCCCGGGGCTGGGGGAGGGGGCCGGTTCCTAGGCCACGGTGGGAGGTAGGGAGGGAAAAGGAGGGGGCCGGATCCCACCAGCTTACCCCCTCCTCTGCTCGGGCTCAGGGTTCGCACGTGGTGGTGGCGTCAAGGGGAAGGAGGGGTGTCCGGGCCAGAGGAGACGGGGTCACGCGCTTTGGGGGCGCGGGCGGGGGAGAGGGGTGCTCTCTGTCCCCTCACCCGGGGCCAGGGCCGGACGGCCGCGCGGGCAGGGCAAGGGGCCAGGCCGGTCCCCCCGCCCAAGGCTGAGTCAGGCCCGGGCGGGGGCAGGAAGCGGCCCCCTCCCCCGCCCCGGCCGCAGCGCGCAGCCCCCGCCCCGGCCCGCGGGCCCCCACCGCGCCGCCAGCGCGGGGTGCTCCTACCTCCTTCCCAGGGCAGCGGCGAGGGGGCCCGGCCCCGGCGGCGGCGGTGGCGGCGGCTGCGGCTGGGCTAGCTCCCTCCGAGGGGCCGGGAGGCGGCAGTGAGCCTGGCCCCGCGCCACCCCCCGCCGCCGGCGGCCAATCCCCACCCGGGCTGGGGGGAGGGCGATGCAAATTACCCCGGATCTGGGTCCGCCCGCCCGCCTCCCCC
Organism: Oryx dammah; assembly: GCF_014754425.2. Taxonomy (NCBI): domain Eukaryota; kingdom Metazoa; phylum Chordata; class Mammalia; order Artiodactyla; family Bovidae; genus Oryx; species Oryx dammah. The sequence continues at coordinate 89,671,414 of NW_024070189.1, forward strand.
ACGCCCGGGCCCAGCCTGCACTAGGCCGCGCATCCCCGGGCTCGCCTGCGCCTCGCGGCCGCTCGGGCCACCGCCCTCCCCGGGGAGCGCCGGGTGGGTGACCCCCCCCGGGGGCGGGGGGCTGAGGGAAGGGGGGCTGGGGACGGTTACACAACCAGGCGGGGAGGGGCCCCGGGGCGGGGAGGGGGCCGGCCCGCGGGCCGCGCAGCCGGAAGCCGGGGACCGCCACCGGCCCCCGGCAAGGGGAGCCCGGCTGCAGGCCCCGCCCCCGGACCGGCAGGGCCCGCCCTTGAGCCGCGCCGCGCTATCGGCCCGCGGTCATTGGCTCGCCAGCCCGCCGCTCACCGCCCCTCCTCCGCACCGCCCCTACCCGCGGACCGCGGCGGGCTGCCGGCGCAGGGCACCCTGGAACTAGTAGTCCTAGCCGCCTGCCACCTGCAAGCCACAAGCGCGGAGGAACTACGAAGCCCAGAGGCCCCAGCGGCCGCGCCCGCCCACCCGGACACCCCACCCCTTCCCCCTCCTTTGCAAAGCCCCCCTCCCTGTTTTTTCAGCCCCCTCCCCCCCATCCCCCATGGAGCTCAATCCTGGCCAACTCCAACGTATGCACGCAACACCGAATAGGCCCCCGGTGGGCAAGAGCGCCCCCAGTACCCAGCTGCAAACTTAGCACGCGACGCGCCCCCTATCTCCCCACGCCGGCTCCCCCCACCCTCAATGCAGCCCCACTTCCCCTCCCCCTCTCCCCGCGCGCCTGGGAGCCCCCAAAACCATGCACGGAGGCGGGGGGCTGCCGCACAAACCCGTGCACTTCGCCCCCAGTACCCCCTCCCGGGCGGCGCCCCCTCCCCGAGTTCGGGATCCAGGGCGCCTCCTGCCTCCGGGCAGCTGCCAACCACCCCCTCCTCTGAAACTTGCGGAACGTCCCCGGCTTCGGGGATCGCCCCTTCCCGAGAGGGCAGCGGTGGGCGCAGTGCCCCCGGCCCGTCCCCGCCCTGCACCCCGCGCTGGGGGCCGCGTCGGGCGCTGACTTACCTCGCGGGGCCGGGCCGGGGCCGGGGCGCGCGGGGCCGGGGCCCGGAGTTCGGACTAGGTTCCTTGGCCGCTCGCCTCTGGGGTCCGCGTCTCGCTCTCCCCTCGCTGGCTCTCCCCTCGTCGTTCCCTCGCTCTGGCGGCGGCGTCACTGCCCCTACAGTAACTGTACAGTACAGCCAAAGCCCCGTATGATGCTCGCGACTCCCTTCCTGGTTTCTCCGAGGGCAAGAGGGGTCCTCCCTTGTCTTAAAGGTGCCGCAGCCGCCGGCCCCCCCCACGCCCAACCCGCCCCCCCCACCCCGGCCTCAGAGGCCAGAACAGGCTCGGCAGGTCCCCTCTTGCCACGTCTCTGCCCTCCCGTGGGGCTTCGCCCGCTGCGCCGGGGAGACCGGGCTGTTATTAGGTTTTGTCAAGTTGGGGGGGGGTCCAGCCCGCCCCCGGCGCGCCCCCCCTCCTCTGACCTCTCCGCCCCGCTGCGCGGCGCCGTGCCAGCCTGCCAGCTTATCTGGCCCCAGAGCTCCCCGGGGCGCGGGGGGAGCGGGCCCCCCGGGGTGGAGGGGGGGTGGGGGCCTCCAGATAAACAGGCCCCCAGCCTCTGCGCGGAGGCGGGTGCGGGGGGGCGCGGGCTTTGCCCCCGACGCCTGGGGCGTGGCAGGATGGCAGCGGGGGCGGGGAGGGCTGTGCGCACTGCGAGGACCGACGCGGGCGTGGGTCGCGGCTGCCCTGGCTGCTGGGGGTGGGTAGGGGGCGAAGGGGTGGAGACCGCGATCCAGGCGTCCGCCCTCCCCGGGGGCCTCAGTTTGCCCAGCTGCGGAAGGGGACCCGGGGGCGGGCTTTCGGCTGACGGCTCGGGTCCGCTGGGCTCCCGGGTCCCTAAATGAAACAGCCAACCTGCTCGCCCGCGATTATATAAAGGAGTCGCCTCCGCCCGCTGCGCCAAGGGGCGTAGCGGGGGAAGGGGTTGGCGAGGGGCGGGCTGGGCTGTTGTTTTCCCGGCTTTCCAAGTTCCCCCACCCAACTGCGGGCCACTGGGCGGGACGCGGCCCCGGACCCGGACGCCTGGGTCCTGCGGTCCGCTCCCGCAAGGGTCTGCGTGGCTCCGGAGGGGCGGAGGTGGAGAGTGGGGAGGCGTTGGCTCAGCCCAACTTTTTTTTTTTCCCCTGTCCATTTCTCCCACTTCCTCCCTGGTCGTGGGAGAGGTCCGGCGGGGGGACGGGGGAGGGGGAGGAGGGGGACGAGCGGTGAGAACAGACTGACCCGGCCAGGCCGGCTGCCCGCTGCACACAGTAGGCACCCGAGGAGGGCTGGCTGATGCGATCAGCCGCCTGGCGGGGGCTCTGCGCCTCAGTTTCCCCCTTCCTCATTCCCTCGGTCGGAGAGGGCTGGCACCTGCTCCACAGCGGTCGTTTACTGGGCGCTTCTCAGGTGGCTGACTCTGTCCGGGGTCCTGTTTACTTCCATTCCAACATCTAATGCCATGACCATGATCATTATTTCTTGTTATAATTTTTTACCACCATTGCCTTACAGGCAGGAAACTTCCACTGCCGTTAGTGAAACGCACATCTGTCCTTCTCTGACTTCAAAGCTTTCCACCTCTCCACCCCAACCTTCTGCACCTTACTGCTTCTCCGCTCCCAAACGGGGTGAATGAGCTTTTGAAATAATAATTTGTCTTTAAGGGGAAACCCTGGAGGTCCCCATAAGGGAAGTGACAGCCCCAGGACTTGCAGCCTGAAACCAGCCCCTGGGTAGGTGGAAAGGGACTGAGGGAGGGGCCACAGCCATCCAGAGTGAGGGCGGAACCCAGGGACTTTGCTCTAACGACCCTGCCTGGGAAATAAGCCCTCTTCCTTCTTTAAATCACCCTCTCATCCACCCTGGGAGGAGAAGGGCCAAGCAGAAACACAATTCGCAGGTCTCGGGATAGCACCTGGGCTCTGTAGATAACCGAAGCTCAGACCTTCGTCGTAAATGGTCCTATTTGCCATCCTGCAAGCTCCACCCACTCAGCCAGAGAAGGGTGACTCAGTGTCCCCTCTGTACCACCCAGCCTCAGATATCTGGTACTCCTCTCAGCAGTTGATAACCTGACTCAGAAGGGGCAAGAGAACTTACATGTAAGATTGGCATTGAATCTAATCCTTATCAGGCCCTGGGAAAGAACAGGGATTATGTGATTTCCATTTTACATTTGAGAAAATTGAGACCCAGAGAGGGAGAGATCCCAAGGATGTTGGATCCAGCTTCATCTGGCTCTGGACCCTGCCAGAGGGTCTGCAGGCAAGTCCTTGAGGAGATGCCAGGATGGCATACCCTGTGCCCATTCCTGCCCCTGCAAGAAAAAGAAAGGGAGGTGGGTAAAGCTTTGTCCTAACCCCCACTCCTCAGTCCCACCCCTCCCCTGCCCCCACAAAAGATACCCAAGCAGATACTAGTTGAAAAACCTAATAAAGTATAAAAGATTGAGTTGCTGTGTGATCTTGGGCAGACTACTTAACCTCTCTGATCCTCAGAGTCCTCTGTAAAAAATAATCATAGAGAGACTTCCCTGGTGGTCCAGTGGTTAAGACTTCAAGCTTCCATTACAGCAGGGCACAAGTTTGATCCCTGGTCAGGGAACTAAGATTCCCTCAAATGCCACAACATGGCCAAAAAAATAATAAAACTTAAAAATTTTTTTATTTTAAAAAATAAAAAAGAGTAATGGTAGAGACTTCCTAGGGTTGACAAAGGAGAATCAAGATGGTACATGTAACATACTTAAACAGCATGGTACCTGCTGGTGGGAGGTCCTCAACAAAGGACAGATAGGATTATGTTGTTATTATTGTCATTATTACTTTTATTTGGGCCATACCCTGACCCCCATGCCCTGTTCCTGGCCAGGATAGAGGTGAGACCCACATCTCCCAAGGTGAAAACTTCACACACACTCAAGGCACTTTTTAAAAAATCTCATTGGCAGACCCCTACTTAAGATGCTTGGCTAAAGGATTCTTGGAATGTATCAGGACCAACTCCATCATAGCAATAAAGCAATATAAAAATTGTTAAATACTTGAAACTTGCCTCAAAATAGATTTAGTCTAGGGTGAGTTGTAATACCAGCTCTCCTTTTCTGAATTCCACTTTTGTGCGCTATTTTAGTCCATCTGTGGAACCTGGAATTATCATCCCTGATGTACACGATAAAGACATTGAAGACCCAGAGAGGGTAAACTTGGCAAACTTACCAAATACACATAGCATTTGCGCAGAGGGGCTTGAATTCCAGTTACAAAGGCTAGGCTGCAAAGTTATGTAATATTTCAACAGATAATTCTTTTGACCAGCACCAGCGGTTGCTTTTGGGATGGGGAGCAGACTGAGACAGCTCCTGTTTACTCTCTTTGATCTTTTGAATTTTTTATCCTGCACTTATGACTTATAATAAAACAAAAATTATGTCTAAAGTATTTTGAAACTATGTGTTTGAAAGAACACCATCGAGAAAGTGAAAGAAAAACCCACAGAATGGGAGAAAACATTTGCAAATTGTAGATCTGATAAGGGTCTACTATTTATATGATATATAAAGAACTCTTAAACTCAACAATAAAAACACTACAACTTTTTTTTAATAGGTAAAGGATTTAAATAGACATTTCTAAAAAAAAAATGTATATATATAAATAACCAATCAAGCTCATGAAAAGTTACCCAACATCACTAGTCATCAGGGAAATGCAAATCAAAACCACAAGGAGACACCACTTCACCCCTGCTAGGGTGGCTTGAATCAAAAAGACAGACCAGAACAAGCATTGATGAGGATGGGGGAGAAACTGGAACAGTCATTTGTAGCTGGTGGGGACGTAAAATGTTACAGCTGCTGTGAAAAAGAGTTTGGCAGTTTCTCAAGTGGTAAAAGAGACAGCCACCATACCATCCAGCAACTCCACTCCTAGGTGTCTCTACCCGAGAGAAATGAGAACACGAATATCTATAACAGCACTATTCCTAATAACCAAAGGTAGAAACAGTCCAGATGTCCATCAACTGATAAATGGATAAATCAAGTGTGGTCCATCCATACAATAGAATATTATTCAGCCTTAAAAAGGAGTGAAGCACTGACACAGGCTACAGTGTGAAACCTTGAAAATAGAATGCTCAGTGAAACAAAGCAGACACAAAAGGCCACACAGTGTATAATTCCATTTATACAAAATGTCCAGAACAGGCAAATACAGAGACAGAATATGGCTTAGTGGATGCCTGGAGCTGGGAGGTGTTGGGGAGAATTGGGTGGAGAACGAATACCAGTAGAAATGAAGTTTCTTTTGGGGATGATGAAAATGTTCTGGAAGTAGATAGTGGCCATGATTTTACAACTCTGTGACTATGCTGGAAACCACTGAATTACATACTTTAAAAGGGTGAATTGTTGAGCATGTGAATTATATCTCAGTAAATATTATATATATATATGTATGTATATATATAATTACTTTTTTATGGAAGTAGAGTTGGTTTACAGTGGCTTTATTTTTTGATAGAGGAGTATTTTGCAGCTAACAGAATCCTTAAAGATTGATTTATTTGTAATTCTTATCTGGAGGAGGGCATGGTGGGTCTGCATTGCTGCACCTGGGCTTTCTCTAGTTGTGACAAGCAGGGGCTACTCTTTGGTACAGTGTGTGGGCTTCTCACTGTAGTGGCTCCACTTGTTGGGACACATAGGTTCTAGGTGCTCAGGCTTCAGTAGTTACAGCACATGGGTTCAGTAGTTGTAGTTCATGGTCTCTAGAGAGCTGGCTCAGTAGCTCTGGTGCATGGGTTTAGTTACCCTGAGGCATATGGGATCTTCCCAGACCAAGGATCAAACCAGTGTCCTCTGCATTACAAGGCAGATTCTTAACTGGACCACCAGGGAAGTCCCAAAGCTGGCATTTCTTAAGACCAATCCTCTTGTTCTGATTCTGCAGCCCAGGTTGAACCCTCCCATTCTGGGCCTCAGTTTAGTAGCATATTGTTAGTCTCCACATGTTTGTGTTTTTTCGATTTTTTTTCCTTGTAACTTATTTCTAATTTCATAGTGTTGTGATCAGAAAAGATGCTTGATATATCAATTTTCTTAAATTTACCAAGGCTTGCTTTGTGACCCAGCATGTGGTCAATCCTTGAGAATGTTCCATGTGCACTTGAGAAGGTGTATTCTGCTACTTTTGGATGGAACACTCTATTAATATTAATTAAGTCCATCTGGTCTAATGTGTTGTTTAAGGCCTGTGTTTCCTTATTGATTTTCTGTCTGGATGACCTGTCCATTGATGAAAGTGGGATGTTAAAGTCCCCCACTACTAACTACTATTATGTTACTGTCATTTCTCCCTTTATGGTTGTTGATATTTGCCACATATATGGCAAATATATACTGAAGTGCTCCTATGTTGGGTGCATATATATTTACAATTTTTATGTTTTCTTCTTGATTGATTCCCTGATCACTATATACTGTCCTTCTTTGTCTTTTACAGTGGTCCTTATTTTAAAGTCTATTTTTGTCTGATATGAGTATTGCTGCTCCAGCTTTCTTTTAATTTCCATTTGCAAGAATATCTTCTTCCATCCCCTGGGCTTCAATATATCAATAGTGGCAAGCACCATATCTCCTTCATAGGCTTACAAAGCAGCCAGCAAACAAGGAAGGCACTTGGCAACTTGGATCAAATGTCTTTAGTTGTTTTTGTTTGTTTGTTTGTTTTTTTAATGTTGGAGCATAATTGCTTAACAATATTGTATTAGTTTCAAGTGTACAACAAAGTAACTCAGTTACACATATGTGTGCATGCTCAGTTGCTTCAGTTGTGTCCAATTCTTTGTGACCCTGTGGACTTGGTCCACTAGGCTCCCCTGTCTATGGGATTCTCCAGGCAAGAATATTGGAGTGGATTGTTATGCCCTCCTCTTGGGGATCTTCCCGACCCAGTGATCAAACTTACGTCTCCAGTGTCTCCTTCATTGCAGGTGGATTCTTTACCACTGAGCCACTGGGGAAGCCCATACATATAACATGTATATATTCTTTGTCAAATTCTTTTCCCATTTAGATTATGTTTTTAGGCATTGACTGTTCTCTCAACCAATATCCAAGAGGGAGTGGATGGGGGGCATTCCCTGGCTGTTGGGGATGTCACTGGGGTCTGCCACTGGGCCCAGGGAGCTCACAGATTGAGGTGTTGAAGAAGTTTGCACACAAGCCTTGGGAATCCTAGTGATATTTCTAGAAGAAGTTCTGGGAAAGAAAGCTAGGGTAAGCATTTCTCTTTCAAAAATGGTGGGGTTGTAGGCAGGTCCTAAAACCCAGGGGTGTCACTGAGCCTAATGTGGACACCCTGACAATTCTAGAATGTTCTGCTCAGTGGTTGGTCTGCCTAGAAACCCACTTAGCTAGCCCTTGGCACCTCCCATGGGCCAAGTTCCCAATCTCCAGCTCACATTCTAGTGGAGAATACTGATAATAAGCAAATAGACACGTACATAAAGAATTTCAGAAAATTATCAGTGATTCACTGAAGACAGTAATCAGAGAAACTGAATAGACAGTGATGGGGGCCTGGGGCCTTTTTTTTTTTTTTAATGAACACAGGTCAAAAGATTTTATTTCATTCATTCATTAATGAGGGAACCAGCAAGGTGTTACAATGGGTTCAAAGGAAAATCCAAAGAACACTCACATAGAGACAGGTGAGCAATGCTTGGATGAATTACAGATAGAAGCAAGACATGATTGTGCACAATTAATTTGTATCTCTCTTGACAAGAATCATTGCCAGGGACTTCCCTGGCAGTGCAGTGATTAAGACTCTGTGCTTCCACTGTAAGGGGTACGGGTTTGATCCCTGGTCTGGGAACTACGATCCCACATGCTGTGTGGCCAAAGAGTAAATTAATAAAAATAAGAAAATAAATGAATTGGGGAAGAAAAATTTAAAAATATGCCGACAAAGGTCCATATAGTCAAAGCTATGATTTTTCCAGTAGTCATGTATGGATGTGAAAGTTGGACCATAAAGAAGGCTGAGAGCCAAAGAATTTATACTTTTGAACTGTGGTGCTGGAGAAGACTATTGAGAGTCCCCTGGACAGCAAGGAGATCAAACCAGTCAATCCTAAAGGAAATCAAACCTGAATATTCATTGAAAGGACTGATGTTGAAGCTAAAGTTCTAATACTTTGGCCACGTGATACAAAGAGCCAACTCATTGGAAAAGACCCTGATTCTGGGAAACATTGAGGACAGGAGGAGAAGCAGGCAACAGAGGATGAGATGGTTCACTGGCTCAATGAAAAAGAGTTTGAGCAAACTCCAGGAGATGGTGAAGGACAGGGAAGCCTGATGTGCTGTAGTCTATGTGGTTGCAAAGAGTCGGACATGACTTAGTGACTGGATAACAACAATTTTTTTTTTTTTTAATGAATGATTGCCAAGGGATTTCCTGGTAGTGTAGTGGTTAGGACTCTGCACTTTCACTGCCATGGTCCCCGGTTCAATCCCTGGTCAGGGAACTGAGATCCCAAAAGCCGTGTAATGTTGCCAAATATAATAATAAATAAATAACAAAAACAAAAAGAATCATTGCTACAAGCATCCATTTTCTACAATGTACATAGTTGTAAAATAGCCCCCAAATGACAAAAGGTAAGAGACCCCAAGAAACCCCATAGAACCAGACCAAGACTAGGTTTGTCTAAGGGGTCAGTTCTTTCATTGAAATGATCATCAGGGAGAATTATTCCAAGGAGGTGGTAGAGAACAGAGATCTGAAGAAGGATGGGCAGGTTCCCAGGTGTGAGGGTAAAGGGTAAAGTGTGGGGCTGGGATTCATGATGGAGGATTAGGCAGGAAACCAGTGAGGCTGGAGCAACAGATTCTAGGGCAGTGACCAGGGCACCTGCAGGTCATGGATTCAGGCATAAAAAGGAGTGAAGCCCTGACACTGACTGCTACATGGATGGGTCCTGGGGACACGATGTTCAGTGAGAGGAGCAGACACAGAAGGAGGACACAGTTGTGATTCCACTGATGGGAAACGTCCAGAACAGGCAGATCTACAGACACAGGGTGTGGATTTGTGGGTGCCAGGACCTGGTGGAGGGGAGTGACTGCTAAGGGGGACGGGGTTGTTCTTTGGGGTGATGGAAGTGCTTGAAAATTATATAGTAGTGATGATTGCACAATTCTGTGAAAACCACTGAATTGTACATATTAAAGAGTGAATATTCTGGTATGTGAATGACATATCAGTTTTAAAAAGCAAAGCAACACCCATGTTTAACAGCAGCTGTATCCACAATAGCTAAAATGAGGCAACAACCCACATGTCTATTGATGGATGAATGAATAAGCAAAATGTGGTCCATCCACGCGGTGGAATATTACTCAGCCTTCAAAAGGAAGGAGATTCTGACACCTGCTACAACCTGGATGGACCTTGAGGACGTGATGCTCAGTGAAATAAACCAGAAGGACACACACTGTCTGATTCCACTCACTGGAGGTCCCTAGAGGTGTCAGATCCACAGAGAGAGGAAGGAGATGGTGGGGCCAGGGGGTGGGGGAGGGAATAGGGAGTCAGTGTTTCACTGGGACGGAGTTTCAGTTTGGGAAGATGAGAAAGTTCTGGAGATGATGGTGGGGATGGTTGCACAACAGTGTGAATACACTTAAGTGTCACTAAATGAACACTTCAAAATGGTTACATTGGTAAAATTTATATCTCATGTATGTTGCCCCCATTTTTTTTCTTTAGATTGTAAAGAAAAGTAGGCCTGGAACAGGAGATGAGAGTGGCTGGGCTCAATCTCATTCCGAAGTCTGGATACTTCTGTGGTCCCTAGTGATTTCTCACATCCCATTATTATGAACTGTGGTCATTTATGAGTAAAACTAAATGTTTTTCCTTTCTTTCTCTTTGTTTTAGCCACAACACATGGCTTGTGGGATCTTAGTTCCCCAATCAGGGACTGAACCCAGGCCCTCAGCAGTGACAGTGAAGAGTCCTAACCGCTGGATATTAGGAAATTCCCAAATGTTTTTCTTTTCAAAAAATTAAAATTAAAGAAGTCGAGGGACTTCCCTTCCCAATGCAGGGAGCACGGTTTTGATCCCAGGTCAGTGAACTAAGATCCCACTTTCCTCATGGCACAGCAAAAAAAAAAATTAAATTAAAATGTTCCTTCTACCCCCAAAATATTGATGGAAAGACATCAGCTTGGGTTTGAGCAGACCTGTGCCCTGCTTTATGTTTTGTTAATCACACTGATGACTGTGTAAGAACCCTGGGCAGGGATAGGCCAGTTGGGATGCTGGTATAGGCATCCCAGCCTATATAGATGGAGACCCAGGAAGGTGGACAAGGTCTTTTTTTTTTTTTTCAACCATGTGATGAGGTATGTGGGGTCTTAGTTCCCCAGCTAGGGATAGAACTCGTGCCCCCTGCAGTGGAAGGTTGGAGTCCTAACCACTGGACAACCAGGGAAGTCCCCACACTTATATTTTAAAATATTTATTTATTTACTTATTTGGCTGGGCCAGATCTTAGTTGCAGCATGAGGGATCTAGTTCCCTCACCAGGGACTGAACCCAGGCCCCCTGCATTGGGAGCTCAGAGTCTTAGCCACTGGACCACCAGGAAAGTCCCCCTATGTATATTTTTTAAAGGCTCATGATCTATTTTTTCATCTTCAAAACCAGCAGCTCGACATCCTCTCATTTCTCTCTGATTCTGACCTTTGTAATTCCCTTTTATAAGGACCCTATGAAATACGTATATAAATTCATTTTCTACAGCTTCTGTGTTATATCTTTTTGCTGATCAATCCAGTCAATCATAAAGGAAATCAACCCTGAATATTCACCAGAAGGACTGATGCTGAAGCTGAAGCTCCAATACTTTGACCACCTGATGCGAAGAACCAACTCACTGGAAAAGACCCTGATGCTGGGGAAGATTGAAGGCAGGAGGAGAAGGGGATGACAGAGGATGAGATGGTTGGATGGCATCATTGACTCAATGGACATGAGTTTTAGCAAACTCCAGGAGATAGTGAAGGACCGGGAAGCCTGGTGTGCAGCAGTTCATGGGGTCTCAGAGAGTCGGACATGATTGGACAACTGAACAACAACAACAGACCTTCTGTAACAAAGGACTACAAACTGGGTGGCTGGGAACAGCAGAAATATATTCCCTTTCTGTTCTGGAGGCCAGGAGCCCAGAGGTGAGTTGTGGGCAGGGCCATTCTCCCTCTGAAGGCTCTGCGGGAAGGATCTGTTGCAGACCTTTCTCCTGGTTTCCTTCCAGTAGCCTCAGGCTTCCCCTGGCTTGCAAGTTGCTGGCTTCCCCCAGGTCCCTTGAAGTCATCTCCCCTCCGTGGTCATCTGTATCTGTCCAAATGTCCCCTTCTTGTAAGGTCAGTGGTCACATTGGATTAGGGGTCCACTCTGCTCCAGTATGATCTCGTGTTAACTAATTACATCTTCAACTACCTTATCTGCAA
>NW_024070189.1:89683003-89763049 GCF_014754425.2 Oryx dammah
TATGATCTCGTGTTAACTAATTACATCTTCAACTACCTTATCTGCAAATAAAGTCTCCCTCTAAGGTACTGGAAGTTAGGACTTCAACATGTCATATATTTGTGTGTGTGTCTATGTTTTTAAGACTCTTGAGAGTCCCTTGGACTACAAGGAGTTCCAACCAATCCATTCTGAAGGAGATCTACCCTGGGAGTTCTTTGGAAGGAATGATGCTAAAGCTGAAACTCCACTACTTTGGCCACCTCATGCAAAGAGTTGACTCATTGGAAAAGACTTTGATGCTGAGAGGGATTGGGGGCAGGAGGAAAAGGGGACGACAGAGGATGAGATGGCTGGATGGCATCACCGACTCGATGGACGTGAGTCTGAGAGTTGGTGATGGACAGGGAGGCCTGGCGTGCTGCGATTCATGGGGTCGCAGAGAGTCGGACACGACTGAGCAACTGAGCTGAACTGAACTGAAGCATTATCTATCTAATTTTTAAAGATTTTTTTGATGTGGGCCATTTAGAAAGTCTTTATTGAATTTGTTACAATATTGCCTCTGTTCCATGTTTTGGTCCCCTGGCAAGGAAGCATGTGAGATCCTAGCAGTCAGAGATTGAACCCACATCCCCTGCATTGGAAGGGGAAATCCCAACCATTGGACCATCAGGGAAGTCCTTATCAAGCTAATCTTTTTCACCAGTGACTTTGAATAAAGATGCCAAGATGCTGAAGGCTAGCTTATCAGTTCTGAGAGAATGGAGATCAATTTGGATTCATAGTGTATCACAACAAACACACAAATACACACTTGCCTTCCTGAAAGTGAAAGTGAAGTAGCTCAGTCGTGTCCGACTCTTTGCCACCTACCAGGCTCCTCCCTCCATGGGATTCTTCAGGCAAGAATACTGGAGTGGGTTGCAACTTCCTTCTCCAGGGGATCTTCCCAACACAGGGATCAAACCCTGGTCTCCCGCATTGCAGGCAGATGCTTTAACCTCTCAGCCACCAGGGAAGCTCCCTTCCTGGGAGGGCTGTAAAGTTCTGTGCACACTCTCAGAAGCCAACTGAATGAACGCAGACAGAGTTGCAGTTTGGGAAGATGAGAAAGACCTGGAGATGGATGGTGGGTATGGTTGTACAACAACGTGAATGTACTTAGTGCCACTCAACTGCACACTTAGAAAGGGTTAAAACAGTAAATGTTACTGTATGTATGAAAGTGAAAGCGTTAGTCACTCAGTCGTGTCCAGTTCTTTGTGACCCCGTGGATTGTAGCTGCCCAGGTTCCTCTGTCCATGGGATGCTCCAGGGAAGAATACTACAGTGGGTAGCCATTCCCTTCTGCAGGGGCTCTTCCCGACCCAGGATCGAACCTGGATCTCCTGCATGGCAGGCAGATTCTTTACTGTCTTACCCACCAGGGAAGCCCTGCTATGTATATTTTATTGTAATTATTTATCTTTATTTATTTATTTGGCCACAGCATGGGGCTTAGTTCCCCGCAGGAACTTAATTCCTTGACCAAGGTTTGAACCCATGCACCCTGCATCAGAAGCTCAGAGTCTTAACCAACCACTGGACTGCCAGGAAAGTCCCTACAGTTTTTTTTGAGGGGGGAAAGTCAGTTGATTCACCGCAGGATGTGATCTTGGATGGAAAAAGGGCATTCGTGGAAAAAACTGGAGAAATGTGAAGACAGTGTAGGGTTTACAGGTGTTGGTTCCTTGTGACAGATACACCATGGTGATGTATGATAGCATTAGGGGAAGCTGGGTTAAGGGTAGATAGGAAGTCTTTCTAATTTTGGAATCTTTGTAATTTTTCTGTAAATCTAAACTATATCCAAAATAAAGCATTTATTTAACCACAAAAAAAAGCAAAGTTGAGTTTGCATGTGTGTGTACATTTGTGAAATTCATCCAACTCTATACATAATATCTGTATGTTTTATTGTCTATAGCCTATATATTAATTTTAGAAAAACACACATAAATGAAAACACCTGAAAAAAATTTGCTTGGCCAAAAGTGCCTAAAAATACGCATACCCTTTGGCCCAGAGATTATGTATCTGGAAATTTATCCAAAGGAAATATTTTGAAATGGTCAAGGTATAGTAACTAGAAAAATGGGTTACAAACTAGTATATTTAAAAGGTCCTGGGACTTCCCTGGTGGTCCAGGGGTTGAGACTGTGCTTCCAAGGCAGGGATGCAAGCGGCTCGGGTTCACGTACTGCATGGTGTGGCAAAAAAAAAAACTCCCAAAACGTAAGGTCCCATTATTCTTAAATATATATATATGTATAATCTTTGTATACACATTGAGGTATCAACAGTGCTTATCTCTACATGGTGGGATAAGGGTGATTTCTTTTTTCTTCCTTCTCTGATTATTTGACTTTTTTCAATTAGTATATATTTCTTTTCTTTAAAAAAAAAAGTGGGGGGGGGGCGGGTAATTGCACCAGACAGAATATCCTACGAGGGTTTTGTATGGGTTTCCCAGGGCGACTGTAGCAAAAATTACCGTGAATGTAGTGACTAAAAAAAAATGCAAATTAATTTTCTTCCATTTTCAGAGGACAGAAGTCCAAAATTTGTGTCTTAGGCTGGTCCCTCCAGAGGCTCCAGGGGAGCACTGGCTCCCCCCTTTTCCAGCTTCTAGAGGCACCGCATCCCTGGCTCACAGCCCCTCCCTCCATCCTCACAGCCAGCAAAGCAGCATCTCCCACTTCTCTGCCTCTGACCCTCCCCCTCCCTCTTACAAGGACCCTGACACTGGGCCCCCGGGGAATCCAGGATCATCTCTCTTGTTAGAAGACTTAACTTATCATGACCTGCGGATTTCCTTTACATTGTATGTAAGGGAGCATCTTCATAAGTTCCAGGCATTAGGATTCAGACGTTCCTGGGAGACCATTATCTTGCCCTCCACAGCTTGTAGGGACAAACCAGGCGATAAATAGTGCAGCTAGGGAGACTTCCCTGGTCCGGGGGTTAAAACTCCAAGCTTCCAATGCAAGGGTCACAGGTTCGATCCCTGGTCAGGGAACTAAGATCCCACATGTTGTATGGCATGGGGAAAAAAAAATGCAGCTAAGATTCTGAAAAAGCTGATGTGATTTCAGGCCACATTAATAGAGGTCTAGCATTCAGCTCAAGGGAGATGGTGGGTCTTACCAAAACATTCCAGGGATGAGACCAGGATGCTGAAAAGAGATAGAGAGCCATGTCCCACAAGCAAAAGACAGATAGATAACAACCAGGTATGGTTCACAGAAGTCCTCTGTATGGCTTACGGGTGGAAGGTGAAAATGATTCTGGGGTCTTCCCAAGGGAGGGATGGAAGGATGAATGTCAGACATAGTCCTAGTCCTATCTGAGTTCCTCTCACTGCCTGGCAAACAGCACTGGGCTCAGGCAATGGGTGGCACACTTTACTCCCAGGGGCTGGATCAGCACAATATCAAGAGAACCTTCTGGGAGCCTTGTGGGGGTCTTTCCACCAGACTCACTGGGTCAAAGTGCTGACAGGGCTGCCGAAGCCTAAATCAGAGAATCCAGAGCAAAGTTCAATTTCTGAAACTGTGCAGGTGTTTGCACCCCTGTATTCATCACAGCAGTCCAAAGCAGTCAAGTAGACATATGATGAATAAACAAATTGTGGTACATCCATGCAGTGGATTATTACTCAGCCATAAAAAGGAAGGAGGTGCTGATATCTGCTACAGTGTGGAAGGACCCCCAAGGTCATGATGCTCAGTGAGAGAAGCCAGACACAGAAGGGTGAATAGTATCTGATTCCACTCACAGAAGGTCCCTACAGAAATCAAATCCTTAGAGACAGAAGGTAAGATGGGGAGGAGACAGGGTCTGGGGGAGGAGGATGGAGAGTCAGTGTTTAATCGGGACCGAGATTCAGTTTGAGAAGATGAGAAAGTTCTGGTGATATTTGCCCAACAATGTGAACATACTGAATGCCACTGAGTTGTGCACTTTAAAATGGTTAAGATAGTAACTTTCCGTGTATAATTTAATACAGTGAAAAAATCCAGGTCTGTTTTAAAAAAAAGACTAAAAAAATAAAACCAAAAGAAACTATTTTGGGGCCCAACTAAAGAGAGTCCAGCCGTTTTATTTTGGCAAGTGATGACATTGGAAAGAAAAGAACCCGGGAGCCACCAGCCGCAAGTGCAGAGACAAATGGCTCCCAGCTCGGCTTCTGGAGACTTCCAGCCCTGCCGTGACCACTCACAGGCACATCGCTGGGTTTGTGGGCAGGGACTTTGCTTGTCCCCAGTGCCCCATAGACCCGGAACTGGTACCCTGGTTGCAGGGCAGGCCAGGTGAGCAGCCGGAAGCCCCTGGTTCCCTGGTGGGTGGACGGTAGTCTCCTCCCACCCAGGCTCCTCCCAGGTCCCCAGGGCCCCTCCCAGATGAGCTAACATTTAACCAGCACACCCCGGGGTGGTCAAACCAGGTGTGCAAGTATCAAAATGCTTCAGCAGCTGCATGCATGGCCCCCAGCATCACTGAGAAATGTTTCTAAGAAGCAGAGAGTGGGGTGACGGCTGTCCATGCTTTCCTGGGGGGCTAGAGAGCCTCACTTAAGAGATGGAAGTGGTGGTCTGATCTGGCACTGCTGGCCCTGGTCCCTCCCTCCCCTCAGGTCCACCCACCCCTCAGGATTCCCATCTGTGCAATGGGTCTTTCCAGCCCGAAGCTCCCAGTCTCCACCCAGCGTAATAGTGCTGGTCTACCAAACGCCCCCTCACTCCAGGCTGGGTGTCAGCTCCCTGGGGCCTCTCAGGACCTCGAAGGAGTGCTCCAAAGCTGGGGGCTAACCTGCCTGGCTGCCTTTGGGGTCCACCCCAGAGCCTTGTCTCTGTCTCTCTTTCTGTAGCAGGGTCCCACGAGGGTGTTTGCTTAGGGCAAGGGGGTCACATTGGTGGGGGACAGGGTGTGTGTGATTTCCCCCACCCCTTGGGGACAACACTTGTCGTATTGGGGGAGCTTCTGGCATGGAGCTGGTGGAGGCCAGGGGTGCCACTCAGCAGCTCCCCAGTGGCCAGGACAGCCCCAACCCAGAAAACAATTGGTCCCAAGTGTCCACAGTGACCAGGGGGCAGAAATACCAGCCTGGATCTAACATGCCAGCTTGCTTCCTATGCTCTACAGGAAAGGAAAGGAAAACCACTGCATTGTGGCCTCAGCTTGACCAGTGGCCCAGTCCCAGCACTGGAGCCGTCCCTCTACCCTCCCCCTCCTCCACCCCTACTCCTCCAGCAAAGCCTCTTCCCCACCCCCACACTGTCTCAGGCCGCCTGTCTCCGTGCCTGTCTCCAGGCTTAGCTTTTTATCTGTGCAAGGGGCCCGAGGCTGGATATTCAGTGGAGACGGTCTCCATGGGTCCACGTCACCCGAGGGACCCCGACTGAACCAGGCCAGTCCTGTCTCCCGCCTCATCCCACCAGGACCTTCTACAAGATGGCAACCCCCCTCCCCAGGGGAGCCTGCAGAGCAGCAGGGGACCACAGCCAGGAAAGGCAGCAGGGGAACCGAAGAGGAGAACGTGGCAGCCTTGCTGGTCGGCCAGACCTCCCCCTCGAATTTTTCTTTTTTTAAAATCACCGCAATTTAAGGAGCGGCTCCTCCCTCCATCCCGCGGCCCGCCACGTGGGCTGGCCGGAGGAGTTGCCCACTGGCCCGCCTGTCTGCTCTCCCCCTCCGCCAGCTTGGCGGCCAGGCAGTAGCTTCAGTTTCAGTTTGGTGTCACTGGTTTCACTTTCGGGGAGAGGAAGAAGAGAGACAGAGACAGAGACAGAGAAGAAGAGGGAAACGGAGAGAGAGGGAGGCAGCCGTATCAGGTGCGGGGGTAGGGAGCAGGGGTCAGCCTCTGCCCTGTCCTGTCCGGCAGCGGCGGGGCCACTGCCTGCCTTGCAGCTCCCTCCCTGACCTTCCTCTGAAGGGTGGATTCTGAGAGTAAAGGTCAAGGGGTCAAGGGCAAGTTCCCACTGCGACCTTGGGTTTCACAAGCCACCCTCTTATCCTGGATTCCTTCCCCGCACCATCCTGCCCTCAGCCTCCTGTCAAAGTGGGGCTGGGGATCCTGTCGGCCCCCATGGGGTGCTGGGAAGATCAAAGCCCTGCTGACTGCTGACCCAGGACAGTCTCACAACATCCCCTTAGGGAGGGGGCGGAGCATGGTCCCAGGCAGAACAGGATGTCTGCTGCCTTCACCCAGCAGGGACCCTTGGCCCAGAAAGCACCAGGAAGGAGGCTCCCTCCATGTGGCCAGAGTCCGGGGTGAGCGGGGCGTCCCCTGGACTCACCTGCTGTGGCTTGGGGCTCCTGTTCTGGCAGAAGTGTCTGGAGGCCCAGTTGCTCCAGTGGCTTTCCAGTAGGCCTGCCTGTCTCTGGACAATGGTGGGCCCTTGTCCCCCTCACTACTGCTGTTCTTCCTGCAGGGTGGGGGGTCCACAGCTGACCTCTGGGCCACATATCCACTGCCTTCTAGGCTGGGCTGAGAGCCCTGGATGGCAGGACCTGGGCCCAGTCTTCTCTCCCTAGAACCCTGTTCAGGGCCTGAAAAGGACTCCCCAGACTGGGCAAGAAGAGGCCAGGGAGGGTCACCTGGGGGATGTCAAGAACACAGCTCAGGGATTTCCCTGGTGATTTGGTGGCTTGAGACTGCACATTCCCAAGGCAGGGGGCCTGGGTTTGGATCCCTGATCAGGAAACTAGATCCCATGGGCCACAACCAAGACCCAGCACAGTCAAATGAATAAATTAAAAAAAAAAAAAAAGCAAACAAACAACTCAGCAAGATAGAATGTGGGCGGGAGCCAATGAGAGACGGTGGTTCGTTTTTAGTATAGCAGCTTTATTGAGATATAATTCACCTACCATACAGTTTACCTACTTAAAGTGTGCAATTCACTGGTTTTGAGGACATTCACCGTGTTGTGCAACAGTTCTATCTAATCTTAGAATACTCTCATCACCCCAAAAGGAAACCCCATCTTCATTAGCATCAACCCCATCCCTTCCCCCAGCCCCTGACAACCAGGAACCCACTCTGTGTCTGTGGACCTGCCTGTTCTGGACGTTTCCCATCAGTGGAATCACACCCTGTGCGTCCTTCTGTGTCTGCCTCTCTCATTGAGCATTGTGTTCTCAGGATCGGTCCACGTGGTGGCGAGTGTCAGGGCTTCTCCCCTTTTTATGGTTGAGTGATGCTCCCAGGTGTGGAGGGACCACTTTGTGTATCCACTATGCAGTGATGAACATTGGATGGGCTGCACTTTGGGCTGCTGTGAATGAAGGCAGGTGTTAACCCAAATAGGTGTTGATTGGTGCATGTCAACCCACCATAACTGATGTCTGGGGACACCGAGTTTTCTGGGCGATTAGGGTGAGTACACTCTAAAAGACACAGAAACAAGGAGCACCCCCCCAGGGGCAAGCCTGGCGCCCAGACTCCCTGGGTTTCTGCTGGATGCTGGGGAAACCTCTTCCCCACCCCTACCCTGGCTGGTTCCACTGGGAAGCCAGAACTTCAAAAGGGAGCGTTTGAGAACCTCCCAGAACCTCAGGGGCCGACCCGGAGCAGCAGCAGGGCCTGCAGTCTGGAACACCGGCCGGAAAGCGGCCACTCCCTTTTAATGAGGAGAAGAGCTGGGCTGGGGGTGGGCAGGACGCGGCCGGGGAGGAGTGGGGCGGAGAGAAGAGAGGAGCGGCGAGAGGAGGGGGAGGGAGGGGGAGCGAGGAGGAGCGCGGGGGCCGGGGCGGGGCTTCCTCCAAGGGCAGGTAGGCAGGCGGCTTCCTCGCACCTGTGCCTGGCTTCCCGCCTCTCTTTTGGAGGGTAGCCCCTAGCGCAGGGGAGGAGGAGGAGGAGTGAGGGGAGTCTCAGAGGGCCCCGTTCCTGTCACTCCGGAGCCACTTCCTGCTCTTTAATGTGGGGGTAAAGAGACAGCGCACCTCCGGGTTCACACATCACGGGGAGACCCCAGCCCTCTGTGTGGAGGCGGATCCCCCTCGCCCTGCCCTCTCCTCCAGCCCAACTCCAGGTGTGGGGAGACCCCACCCCACCCCCCGCAGCTCTTCACGTGCTTCCTGGGCACCTGTACAACATCTTTGGGGAGATAACCGTCTTTTTTAAAAAATGTAAGTATTATTTTAGATGTAATCCTATAGAATGACCTATCGGTATGAATCAGGATTTTTTTTTTTTTTTTTGGCCGCTCCAGCAGCTTCCCCGATGGCTCAGCTGTAAAAAGAATTCGCCTGCAATGCAGGAGACGGGTTTGATCCCTGGGTGGGGAAGATCCCCTGGAGAAGGAAATGGCAACCCACTCTAGGTTTCTTGCCTGGAAAATTCCATGGACAGAGGAGCTTGGCGGACTACAGTCCACGGGGCTGAAAAGAATCAGGCACGACTTAGTGACTGAGCACACACCCACGCACTTGGGATCTTAGTTCCCTGACCAGGAGTGGAACCTTAGTCCCCCCGCACTGGAAGTGCCCAGTCTTAACCACTGGACTTAAGGGAAGACCAGATACCTGCCTTTTTAATTGTGGTGATTCTTTTGACTGCTAAGGTATAAGGATTATTTTTTCTTTCTTTCGTTTTGTTAGTTAAGGATTCTTTCTCTCTTTTGGCATAGACCCGTCTCCCCTACAGGATTTACAAACACTTTCTCCCACTCTGTGGGCTTTCTCTTCACTCTCCCGATGGTGTCCTTTTTGGTGCTCCCAAGTTTTAAATTTTGATTAAGTCCAAGTTCACTTGTGTTTTCTTTTGCTGCTTGTGCAGTATGTGTCATGGTGAAGAATCTATTGCCAAGTTCAAGGCAATGAAGATGGAAGATGGGAAGGTCAAGGGACAGTTTTGCTGAGGGTTTTATGTGACCCGGGGGTCTGTCGGTCCTTGGCAGCAGGGCTGGAAAGGGTGCCTGAAGCTTAAGCAGGAGTTGGGAGCGGGGAGAAGGGGAAGGGAAGAGGAACTCCAGAACAGGGAAGAGCAGGTGCAAAGACCTGCACTGCCTTTTCCCTGCCCTCCCTCCTCCCTCTCCTTCCTCCCCACCACCCTCCTTCCGCCCCTCCATCTCTACCCTCCCCCCTTCCTTCTCCCCTCCCTCTTTCCCTCCCATCCCTCCTCCCTGACTCTGACCCCTGGGCAGCCCTTACCCCTGTACACTGGTCCCCTCACAGGCATCAGGGTGGCGGGTGCTGATGTGGCTGCCCTTGAAATCTCATTGGTCCCCACTGCAAAATCCAAAGCTGTTAAGGAAGAAAGGAGATGGGTGTCCAGGCAGGGGAGAGGGCAGTGGGCTGACCCTGTGCATGAACTTGTAGATGAGTATGGTGGTGGGGAGCACCCCAGCCACAAGGGAGGGTTATGGGGGCTCCGAGTAGGCAGAAAGGCCTCCTCAGGAGACACCCACAGGGACTTCCCTGGTGGTCCAGTGGCTACGACTCTGAGCTCCCAATGCAGGTGAGCCAGGTTCGATCCCTGGTCAGGGAACTAGACCTCACATGCCCCAGCTAGGACCCAACACAGCCAAATAAATAAATAAAAATAAGTATTTTTTTTTTAAAAAAGGACGGCAGTGCAATGCTGGTGCCTGGAGGTGGGTGTGGTCTTCTGGGAGGAAGAGGGGACAGGGGGACCGGACGTAAGGGGCCTCTACCTGAGGCAGGCCACCAGGAAGGTTTTGGCGGGATGGTCTCTAGTCCAAGGTCTTGCCCTGCTCTGTGGGCCCAGTCTCTCTGTGACTTTTTCTTTTAATATTTATTTTTTAAAATTTGGCTGCACAGGGTGTTAGTGGTGGCACTCAGGATTTTTAGTTGTGATATGTGGGATCTAGTTCCCTGACCATGGATGGAACCCAATCCTCCTGCACTGGGAGCGTGCAGTCTTAGATCCTGGACCACCAGGGAAGTTCCAAAGTTCCAGTTTCTTAGCCAGATATCCTAGTGACCCGGCTCCCTACTTGGCCACCACCTGGTCCCACACCCAAGACCAGTGGAGTCTGAAATGAAGACAGGCTTCTGTTCGCCTGGTAGGCAGCCAACATCCTAGTCTCTGTGACCTCTGCCACCCTACCTGCCACATCCAGAGTTAAACAGTCCATAGGAGGCACTGTGGAGGCAGATCTGACCCCCTTTTGAGCTAAGGCCCCCTTCTGGGCCCATTAGGAGTGGTCATTGCTCTGCTGGAGGTGATGAAAGATTTTTCACCCTATCCCATGGACAGAGGAGCCGGATGTGCTATGGTTCATAGGGTCACAGAGTCAAACATGACTGAAGCAACTTAGCATGCACCCATCACCATGCTCTTGCTCACATTGGTTCTCCTGTGAGGCGTTCCCTGCTCTGTGCCCAAGGACTCTCAACACTGATACCCAGTCCATAGCCTTCTGCCTAGCCCTGCCCTAATGCTGTGAGCTCATTCCAGCTCTCAGGGCGTGGAGGTGTGGAGAGGGTCAGCATCTGTCGGAGCCTCTGGATGGGTCCCAGGTCACCCGGGCTCAGGGAGGAAAGCCGGGGGTTACCTGTTCTGAGCAACTCATAGGGTGTAGCCAGGGTGAAGGCGAAGGGGATTCAAGATGTTCAGGAGAGGGTCTGCTTCCTTCTTGGGGGGCCAGGGGTCAGCAGTAGCCATCTCATTTAGTCCAAGGTGATGACCCCCCCTTTCAGGGGGCGTGTCCTCCCCAGGGGTGGGTTCAGGGGACGGATGGGAGCAGGGAGGAGACGCAGCTGCAGGCCTCAGTCCCTCCCTCACCTGAGGCCTCGCTCTGATTCTCCAGGTGCTTCTCCACCAGCCTCTCTGAGTCCCCAGGGAAGGCTGGGCAGAAACCTGAGCCTCGGTTCAGGCTGCCATGGGGCCTGGCCTCTCCCTCCACCCTCCTTCCTCCTCCAGAGCCACCTTGCCTTTACCATGGGGACTGCAAACCGGTCCTCCACCCACCTGGCCTGTGGTTCTGAGGTGTGGCCTCCAGCCCTGGGGAGGCCCCAGGGCCTGCACACCTGGTCAGCTGGGAGCTGCAGCCACAAGGGTAGGCGGGGCGAGGCCCGCAGGGCCCCTGCTGGTTTCGTTTTGAGGAGGTCCCTTCCCCTTCCTCACTCCCACTCCGCCCACCCGACACCCGCCTCCCCCTACTTTCTGGGAAACCCAGTGGCAGCTTCTTCTGAACTGAACTCTGTTAACCCCGACTCCATGAAGTTCCGCCTCCCGGGACCAGAGGCTTCCTGCTTGCACAGACCTCTAAGCCCCGGGTCGGCTGAATGCCCTGCTCCTGACTGTCCATCTTCCAGAAGGTTCTGGAACCTTCCTGCCACATAGTGTCGCCAGCTCTGGACACAGGACACCTGGTAGCTTCAGGCAGGGCTGCCTCAGACATAGAAGACCCAGAGTCTGACCTCCACTGCTACGGGACTGTACCCTCCTACACCACCGGATTCCGGGAGGGGCGTGGGCCTAAACCAGCTTCCTCCCTCCGCTGCGGATGCCAGGCCGGGTTACTCTCTTCAAGGCCCCTCATGGGCACAGTGGGGGTGAAACAGCATCCCTGGCCCCACCCACTGGATGCCAGGAGCTCCCCACCCCCCTGTCGTGATGTTCACAGGTGTCCCCAGACACCAGTGTCCTCTGGATTAACGAGGCAAGACTGTCCCCACTGAGACCCAGCTCGGAGACGACAGACGGAGCTGTCTGTGGCCACGTTGAGACTTTAAGAGCTGGAGATGCAGGACATCTGAATTCAGATCCACCATGAGGGCAAAACACACAGCACCACAGACTCTGCGCCTCCTCCCCACAAAGCAAGCAACAGACCAGACTGATGCTTCATGCCGGTTGTGCAGTGCAATCCTAATATTTGGCTATAATGGGTTAAAGAAAACACACCATCAAATTACCTTCACCTGTTTCTTTTTCTCATTTTAAACGTGATCGGTGAGGAAATTTAGGTTTTGCTTGCAGTTGAATGACGCACGTGTCCTGGTGATATCAGCAGGCACATGGGGCAGAGAGCCACCGGAATCTGCCTGCTGGTTCTGTGCACCTTTTATCCTTCCATTTCCCCCCCTGCCCCACCCCTAGGCTTCCCTGGTGGCTCAGGTGGTAAAAACCCACTTGCAATGGGGGGACCTGGGTTCGATCTGTGGGTTGCAAAGATTCCTCTGGAGAAGGGAATGGCTACCCACTCCAGTATTCTGGCCTGGAGAATTCCATGGACAGAGAAGCCTGGCAGTCCATGGGGTCAAAAAGAGTCAGACATGACTGAGTGACTTTCACACCGCCCCTGGAATGCCTTTAACACTCAGAGAAGGGAGTGCGAGATTCCCAGGGCAAGGGCCGGTCCCACCTGTGAACTCCACTGGTGGAAGCCAACAGGCATTCAGCTGTGACCCTAAGCATTTTAGATGGCTCCTGCCTCTGTGCTGGGGTTGATGGGAGAAGCCTGAACTGAGCCATCTTTTCTGGCTTCTCACTTATCCCAAGGTCATCTGTGAGCTGCTCAGGGCTCAGAACCATGCGGGGACAGAGCCTGCTCTTTCTGGGGACACAGGGGACAACACACGTGGTCTTGCAGCGCTGTTGTTCTTCAGTTGCTCAGTCGTGTCCGACTCTGCAATCCCATTGACTGCAGCATGCCAGGCTTCCCGGTTCTTCACTATCTCCCAGAGTTTGCTTAAACTCAAGTTCACTGAGTCGCGGATGCCATCCAACCATCTCATCCTCTGTCGCCCCCTTCTCCACTTGCCCTCAATCTTTCCCAGAATCAATGTCTTTTCCAATGATTTGGCTCTTCGTATCAGGTGGCCAAAGTATTGGAGCTTCAGCATCAGTCCTTCCTAGTGCTATTTAATATGAGAACTTCAACCTGAAGAGAAACTTGCATCAACAAGATGTTGGGTGTCTTCTTCCAAACAAAGTACACACACACAAAAAAAAGGCCCCAAAACCCCCCAAAGAGAAGAAAACTCAAAACCCAAGTGAGAAAACACCCAACAGGTCAGATTCTGAAGCTCTCGGATTCGTTTCCTGATTGACAGAGGGGCGCTGGGGGTCCCTGGAGTCCTGGACATGGCAGTTGTGTCATCTCACGCCCTTGGCCGTCTCAGGGTTTAAGGAACAGGCACGAGGAACCTTGACACAGAACACAGTCTTTCACAAGAAGCTGGGGATGGGCCTGGGAGTACCCGGCAGCCCGACTCTGCCTTCTGCCTGGACCCCCACATGTCAGGAAACCCACAAAGCAACAGAAGTTACACATTTCAGGGATTAAGAGCCTGCCCCCTCGCAGGAGAGGGCTTCCGCAGGACAGGGAACAGCATCCCTAGGCCTGTCTGTGGCCACCAGGTTGTAGGGAGCAGCCAGGGTTGGACCCCTACAAACTCAGAAGAGACAGGGTGTCAGAGCAGAGGGTGCCAGTCTAGGGACATTTGCAGGGGGCACGATAGAGAGACCTCGGGCTGTCAAAAGTCACTTTCGTTGTGGTCTCCAGTATGTTCCTGGATGAGCCTTGGAATGGGAAAAGGGAGAAGCCACATGTTGCTGGTCCCTTCCCTAGGGCCCCTGGGGTCCTGGGGAAGTGACACAGCAGGCAGAGGCTGCGGGGAGCCGATGGGCTGGGGGAGGCACCTGCTTTCGAATCCTCCTCTCTGGACTCCCTCACCAACCCTGGAGGCCTCTGCCCCACGTACCCCAAATTCTCCGGCACCCCCTAGGACCCCTATCAACGTGGTCTCTCCCTCTCTGCAAGTGGCTGTTGGCTCTGTTAACAGAAAGCGGTCAGGCCCGAAGCCTGACTGTGTACAGGACTGGCCCGAAGATGGGCCTGTCTGTGACTGCCAGTGCTGGGCGCCCACGGGCCAAGATGCTGAGTCACAGTTCACCCGTTAGGTCCCCTTCCCCCTCTGAGGCTCCGGAGGGAGCCGGGGTGCCCACAGAGCCACACCTCTGCCACTTTTAGTTATCTTTTTTATTCTTTTCTAAATTAGGTGAGATTTCAGGGGCAACAATGAAGTGGCAGAAACCTGGTTGGAAGAGCTACCAACTTGTCTTCTCTTTGGTGACCAGAGAGCGGGGAAAAAACACACAGGAGACTAGAAGGGTCTCCCAGAGAAGAAAAGGGTCCAGCAGCTCCCACAGGGCCACATGCCCCCATCTTCTGCAGCCCCTCTCCAGAAATGAAGGGCTGGCGTGGTTCACCCCAGGCCCATTGCCCTCAGAGAACCTTCCTCTGGAACTTATCACAGATAAATATCAACTTGTTTCAAGCCTTCAGGAAGTATTGGGGTTGGGGGGAGGCTCAGAGCTTCATCTTCGGAGAGTCTGGAGGAGGGGGAGCCTTAGAAGAGGCCCTGCCCTCCACCACTTCCTACCGCCTGACGGCTCAGAGGCGGCCTCCACCATCGGAGGCGGGACAGCCGTGAAGGTGGAAAGGCTGGGTCTCAGCTTCGAGCCTCACACACACCACGGCAGGGGGCCTGGCTGGGCACCCCCAGTGGACACTGGGAGCCGGGACAATCTCACAGCCGCCGACTCATTTCTCATCAGGTGTGGCTGGACAGTTCAAGGCCCCAAGAGAGTGACGTGCCCCAGGTGGTCACTTCTGATTTGCTGGGCGAGTGGAGGTGAAACAGAGCCACCCGCCCACATCTGTCGGGTGGCAGGCGTGGCCTTATCTGCACGATCTGCTGGGGTTTCAACCACACAACAGCTTGGAAACCCAAGGCTTCCTTTCTGCCGAGCGAGTGTCAGCTCAGGCTGCTGTCAGAAGAGTCTGCTCCCCGAAGCACAGGAGGGGACAGGAGGGTACCTCCTGGGGGGGCAGGTCACGTTCTGCCAAGGACAAGCTGTGCGGCCAGAGGCAGGAGCAGCTTGGGGAGGGGAACCCATGACAGCCATCGGGGACCCAACTGTTCTTCTGGGCTGGGAGGACCACCTCTAAGGGGCAGACGCTAGGCAAGGGGCACACATCCACCCCAAGATGGCACCCCCTCTCTCTGGGGGCCGTTCCGAGGCCTCACAGCTTGGAAAGGAGCAAAGCCAGTGCCCAAGGTCACCATCTCCTGGGGGTTGGGCTGCCCTGGTGGAGGCGTCCACCCCGGCTGGACGGGGACCGAGACCCCAAGGATAAGGAACAAGAAGCACGACTGGCATGTTTGCTTTTTCTTTCCCTATTTTTTTTCTTTTTTCCTTTAAACCTAAGGAAGCAGGATCTGAGAAGACAGCACAGCGGTATCGGCCTCCCTGGGCCTGAGGGCCACGTGTGCGTCCCCTTGGAGGGCATGGCAGGAGGGGCGGGGCGGGGGAGGGGAAGGCCTGGTGGCGGCAGCAGGACCACCGTCACACGGCGGTGCGTGTGGGCGTGCTGGGCTGGTTTAGCCGCAGTGTTTTACACAACCAGCCAGCAAAATCCACTTCTTCCACCTCGGACCGCTTGATGAAGGTGTGGTTCTGAAAGGGAAGGAGTGGCCTGAGCAGTCCGGCTCTGGACAGATGACTGGACCCCCACCCCAGGGCCAGCGACGTGGGACAGGGTCTCAGGCAAGGGGCAGGCTGCTCCGTGCCCCCTGGAGCCCAGGGTGACCCTCTGTGGGGCTCCCTGGGTGCTGCAGTGGGGTGTAGAGCAGCCTCCCTGGCCCCCCCTCACCTGACACTAGAAGCCCCCCAGGGCGACAAACACAGATGTCCTCAGGTGTGGCCCCGTGTCACAGGGGGCAGGGCTGCCTGCGTGAGGACATCTGATCTGAACCACAGGACTCCGTGAGGACAGCAAGTTCCCCGTGCGTCCTGTCCGGGTGGCAACCACCAGCTGAGGCCCCTGAGCCTGGAAATAGGGCCTATGTGGCCGGGGAGCAGGATCGCACCTCCTCTGTCAGTTTAAGTGACCCTCACAGTCACACTTCCCATTTGGAATTGCCACAGGTCCCTGGTTCAGAAGGGTGGGAGTCTACGCCCCCAAGGGACATCTGTCTCTTTCACCAGCTGGGGAGGCAAGACCACTCCCACCTTCCTAAAGGGAGCTCAGGCTTGGGTGAAAAAAAACAAACCAAGGGACCAGGGTCCCTGTGGTCAAGACAGCAGTCAGCCCCACCCAGCGCGTGGTGTCGCCCAGGCAGAGACCTGGATGTGGCCCTGAACTGTGTGAACTGCACAGAGCTGGGTTGGGGGGAGACCATGGGGGTTTCAAAGTTTGTGCTGCTGTTCCCTTGGTCTGTAACGTTCCACCATGAACATGGGCTTCTTTTGTCATGCATCCCCGAAACTCATGTCACTGGACTCAATAAGAAACTTCTAGAAAGAAGCAGGTTGATGCTGACCCTACCCTATAAGGTGTGCCAGGCCAGGCTCACACTGGGGTCACAGCAGACTAACTACAGCTGGGACCCACAGCTAACAGGAGTGGGCTCAGAAAGGGTACCTTTCTGGGGAAGGTGCTGGAGCAGGGGCCACAGCTGGGGAGAGCAACAGGACACGTCCTCAGAGGATCAGGACCATCCTGTGCAAAGGTCCTAAGGTGCAGAGCTGGAGGAAGGCTGGGCGGGGGGGGGCCCTGCATGTGTGGGCAGGGCACAGAAGCCCATCAGGCTAGGTTATTCACACTTCCACATCGCAGCCACCTCAAGAGGCTGCTTCTCTCCCCTGTGGACACCTAGAATGCCTGGAAGTGTTTTCTCTCTGAGACACAAAACATATAAACAAGGGGCTATCTGTCTTAGCATCAGGGGTGACTCAGATAGACCTGGCAATGGAGGAAGGCCTAATGTCCACAGCAGACGTGGGTGGAAGGTGCTGTGATGGCCACCTGCGGCCGGCAGGCAGCTCTGCTGGTAGAAGGTCAGTTCTGGTGGCCACCTTGGTTTCCAGGACATCGAGCAGTGTGGTTTAGAGGAAGGCAGGTACCCCAGCAGTGCCCCCAACGCCTCAGAGGCCAGTCATTCTGAGCCCTAGCCCTGGGCACGCGGGCCCTTCTGTCCCTAGGGAGCTGGGAGGAACTCAGCTGGTCTGCATGGAACCCTCCAGTGAGCCAGGGAGATCCACATGGGTTCTGCAGCTCACCCGGCCTCTACATGCCAGCCCACACCATCAGAGCCCACTCAGGTGTTCCCTTGGGGCACGGAGGGCCTGCTAGGGACCCCCAAATCTTCAAAATCTGGGTGTCACTCACCATGAGCATCTTCAGGTCTGCTCGCTCAGCTGGGTTCTTAATTAGGCTGTGGGTCCCAGGAGGTGGGAGAGAGAAGCGGGCAGTCAGTGCCAAGGGGAGGAGCCTGCGTCCTTCTGCCCTTGGCCGCCTGGACCGTAGGGGCGAGGGGCCCCATTGCACCCTTTGGTGTGAGAGCAGGACGCCTGGCCCAGGAGGGAAGGGTGACGGCCTGGGGCCAGGACAAGAGGGAAAGGGACAGAGGGTGGGAAAGCCCCAGGCTGCTGCTTGCTCAGAGGCTTAGTAGCAACCGCAGCTAAACATCTAATAAAAAACCCTGAGCTCAGGAGTCCAAGTGTCAAAATGGATGTTTTTCCTTCAGAAAAGCAGAACTATGTAAAGGCAGTTGTTCATGGCAGCTCAGGGCTGCGTGGCGGTTCTTTAAACTGACAGCCTTCCAGGGCACAGAGAGGTTCACAGGGTGGTAGGGGATGGCAGCACCCATAGCTGCAGATTGGCTGTGGGACGTGCAAGCCCGGGCTGCCATGTGTGCGTCTAAACATTCGGGGCACCTGGCAGACCAGCCCTCCAGGTCCATGGTCTGCTGGCTTGAGGCTGCATCACCCACAGAGGGCGAAGAGGGCCGCCTCCTTGAAACAGGCTTGGAAGGTTGACCTGGGAGCTGGGAGGTGACAGGCTTAAAGGGCCAGCAACCTGGGGTGCCTGCTGGCAGAAAGCAGGGCGGAAATTGTGTGATTTCCAGAGCCTGGTTTCACTCAGGGTGGTGGGGATGAGACTCAGCAGCTTTGGGAGGGGGACTGATTCTCAGGTAAGCTCTGCTCCCACCAGATGCTGCCATTGTTTAGCATCCCCAATCCCCTGGCGGTCACCCCAGGAAGCAGGCAGCCTGCTCCCCCCACCCGCCCCATCTTACCATTTATTTACAAACTCCTGGAAGTCCTGGGTGAACACGGCATTGGGCAGCTTGGGAGGAGGCTGACGGACAGACCAGATAGGTGGGAGTCAGAAGTCAAGGATGGTTTGGGAATCAGGGGGAAAGATGCCTCCTAGCCGTGCGGCCATGGGGACCCTCAGGACACCTCTCGTGGAGGCAGAGGGCACCATCCCACTCCCTCCAGCAGCTTCCCTGGGAGCCCTGCTGCCTGCCCTGCACCTGGGTCGGGGTCTTCCCAGGTTTTCTTTCAAGAGCTCTCGTGTTGGGATCACAACTGGTTCTGGAGAGGAGAGGGGTCATCCCGCCCGCCCCTCTGGAAGTGCCTGGAGTGAGCTGAGGGTCTGGGTCTCAGGGAGGCAGCAGCTGCTGGGGTTTGGGCCTGAAAACTGGAGGAGCCCAGTCCTCCAGCTCCAGGGGAGGACGTGCTAGCTGGGCCCGGGCAGCGCTGCTGGGTGCAGGAAGTGCTGTCACCAGAGCCACCCGCCCTGCTCTGTTATCACTGACCTGCTCTGAGCTGCTCACCTTGAGAGCCAAGCCCAGCCGACCCAATGCCCCAAGGCTACCAGAAACCATGTCTGTCCCAGAGGGCCCAGCACAGTGATGCGGCCATGCTGAGAGGGCTGGCTCTGGGGTCAGTTCCTGCTGGGCCCTATGCTGTTCCCCTCCTCATGCCCTGATGTACCCATCTGTACAGTGGACATCTGCACTGCCCTCTCATGGGCTGGGGGCTCCCAGAGGGGAGGGGGACGCCTGAACCTTCTCTGAGGAAGTGGGAGGACTCACGACCTCACACACAGACACCAAGATGCTCAGAGAAGCAGGTACGGGTGTCAGGGCGCCTGGGCCCTAGCACTTAGCTCCTGGGCTCAGAGTGACAATTCTGGATTCATCTCTATAAAGATAAGAAAACAGCCCCTTGGGGAGAGTAGGTCTATGTATCACAGGTAGAAGTGAGGCCACGAGTCTTCACACCTGGTAACATAACAACATCCTATTGAAGACTAGGGTCTCCATCTCTCCCTGCGGCCCCTCTCCCGCACACACTGTGGTCTACGTGTCCAATTCTCTTCTGGGGGGGACGCCTTCCAACAGGAATAGCTTACTCCCGCTGGTGTGGAGAATCTGCCAGCAGGGCTCTGGGCACGCACCTCGTTCACAATGTAGTCCAGCAGCTCAAAGATCGCCATGGCCGGCCGGCTGTCCATCCCGTGACCTGCCCGGGGCAGAAATGAATTCGGGTGAGATGGGCAGGTGGCCACTGTGCTTCTGTCTGGCATCAAGGCCTGAGTGTGTGGAGCACGAGGCCGACCACCCTCCTCCTACCCGGCCCGAACCAGAGGGCAGGCTCTCTGGCCCGGCTGCCCTCCTGGGAAAGGAACCTCTCTCCTGACCCTCCAGTGAATGAGAAAAAGGAAACAAACCCAAACATGGAAACCAATAGGAACGTTGGTTGACAAGGCATACATCTGGCATGGGGCTGCATCCGGGCTGTCCCAAATCCAAACCCCTGCTCCCTGTGCAGGCAGGGTGTTTGGCGGGGGTGGGGGTGGGGCTGGCAGTGGGCAGGGAGCTGTGTGTATGACCTTGCCCAGACCTGTGGGCTCACAGTGGTGGCCGGCTGGGGTGGCTGACCCCTGTCTTAGACCCAGCTGGCAAGGCCTGCATTTGGCAGCTGGACTTTTGCCTTCTGTCCCCTGGCCTGAAATGGGCACTCAGGCTGGGGCCGGGCTGGGGGAGGTGCTGACAGGCGAATGGCCTGGCATAGCCCACTGCTCCTCCCTGCCTGGAAGGTTGGGGCACCATTTGGGAGTCAGGCAGGGAAAGGTGGGGCCACGGTCTGGGGACACAGATTTGGGTGGGGGAGATTCTCCCCTCAGAGGAAGTTACAATAGCCCAGCAGTCTGGGCATGGCAGCAGGGAAGCAGAGGGTCCGGGCTTGAAAATATTGTGAAAACCAACTGATGACGCAAGTGTCTGTCCACAGCGAACAGGTGCTACGCAGTGGAATATTATGTGACCATAAAAAAGGAGCTAGGCACCAACACTTGTGATGTGGACAGACCCCAAGCAGACACAGGACACACAGGGTGTGATTCCACTAATGGGAAATGTCTTGAACACGCCAATCCACAGTGGGTTCCTGGTTGTCAGGGGAGGGGAGAGGGATGGGGGTTCCTTCTGAGGTGACAAGGATGCTCTGGACTCAGATAAGGTGGTAGTCGGACATCCTTGTGAAGGTAGAGAAATCCAGCGTTATTAGCCTGAATTGAGTGGATCCTTTGCTATGTGAATTCTATCTCGATAAAGCTGTTAGGAACCAGCCAATCAACTGCAGTCCACTGCATGGTCCTTTGCTCTCAAACTTAACTCTTTTCTGGTCACTTGACTTAAGAAAAATAAAGTCACAGATCCCTAAGTGCCACTGCCTAATTATACCATCTGAGCTGTGACCTCGACCCTGACCCTGAGCCAGCCCTCAATATGGTGCAAGCATCAGCCTGAATCTCACAGGTGGCTGGTCCAGGTACCACGAGGCCTCTGCGGGACACCGCTCTTCCTGCCCACACTGGGCTGTGCAACAGGGCTGAAGCTAAGCAGCCACTGGAGGAGACCCTGAGTTGAATTCCTTTCAATTTGCACTCCCCGAAAGGCTGGGCCTGACACAGAACAGCCATGGCAGGTGGTGGGTGCGAGCCTACTTGCTGGGCAACCCTTCGGCTTTTCTGTATGCTTGAACGTTCTCGTGATAAAATGTGGGAGAAACCACCCCCCTACCCCACCCCCGCCTTGGCTAAGGACTGAGCCTCTCGATGCAGCCAGCTGGCAGCAACAGGTGCAGCGGCCCCAGATGGGAGGGTCTGGGACACTTGCAGTGCTGTCCCCAGAAGCCACAGGACCATCTGAGGACTGCTGACCACAGGGAGCACGGCCCAGGGGGACAGGTGGCACTGAGAGGGGCCCGTGGGGAGGCAGCTGCCATCCCCAGGCTCTGGGGCCCATCCAAGCCGGAAGCCCCGGCCTGGAGCCCTACCGCTGATGGGGCGTCCGGGGGGCCTTGGCCGTGGCGAGATGCTGGGAGGTTCTCCTTCCGCGCCATCAACCATGGGCCGGCCGAATATGGCCTCCAGCTCCTTGGCGTCCGGCGGGGGGATGGGGTACCTTCCGATGGACAGTTCCACCAGGGACAGGCCCATGCTCCAGATGTCTGACTGCACTGAGTAGTGGGTGCCTTGTAGCCGCTCCGGCTGCGGGGAGACAGGGAGAGACACCCTGAGGGTGATGAGGAGGGACTGGCACCCTGGGGTCCCCCTGCACCCTTGTCCCACTCTGGGATCCCTTCAGAGACCCAGCGACAGAAAGCAAGCCATTCCGTTTCCTCCCTCCACTCCATCCAGACTGACTTCTCATAATTTGCTCTTAAAATCGCCTGGATGGCTACGAAAATAATGCAGGGCCAGTTGCCTGGCTCAGAAATTGACTGACGATTCTCAACTGGACTTTTACTAGCAGCGGAGAGGAGCTGGGCAGAGAGACAGAAACCCAAGTGAGATGATGAAGGAGACTGGAAATTCAAAGGAGAGGAAAAACCCAGCAAAGATAGAAATGGCACAACAGGGAAGAGTAGGCTTCTGGAAAACCTGGAAATCGGGGAAACACTGATGGGGTTGGTGGCAGGGAGGACCGCAGAAGAGCCTGGGGGCACAGTGGGTCGAGAAAGGACTCACAGACATGTAGGACCGCGTGCCCACGAAGGAGTTGGCCATGGAGTCGATGAGCTGGCCGCTCACCCCAAAGTCACACAGCTTGATCTCCCCCCGGGAGTTGACAAGGATGTTGGATGGCTTCACGTCTGGGGGCAGAGCTGGAAGTGAGGGCACTGCCGCCTCGCACGCCCCAAGGCCGGGGTGCCCTCCCCTTACCTCGGTGCATGATCTGGTGTTTCTCCCGGAGGTATGCCAGGCCCCGCAGAACCTGCAGGGGGGCCACAGGGTGCCATCAGGGGGACTGTCCCCAGGGCCAGGCCACAGTGGCCATGAGACAGTCACCACATCCTTGGGGTGGGAACAGTCACCCACCTCATTGACTCTCACAAAGCCCTCCGCCTGTGACGTGGGCAATGTTCTCTCCTCGTCTGAGGAGGGGCTGGGATACCTGGGAGCTGAGACAAGGCCTGAGGTTATAACTGTCTGGCCAGCCTCCTGCCCTGGAGGTCACCCCAGCCCCAGGGGCATCCTCTGCTAAGCCCTTTGCTTTTGGGACTGTGCTCAGGCTTCCCAGGCTGATAGGGTGAAGGATGGAGAGGCTGTTTTACCGAGTCAGCGAGGCCACAGTCAACAATGACAGCACCGTGGGACACCACGTGTCTGGGGTCACAGCGTCCCCTCCCCCTGCCCAAGGCCTGCATGGGCTGGGGAGCATTACCCCACTTCATGGGCAAAGGGGCCTGGCCCACTAAGGCACACAGCTGGTGGAGGCTGGCAATGGCACCTCTGCCTCTTTGAAGGGGGCCACATTGATGCCCACCACTGGCTTCCAGGGGCTCCTTGAAGCCTGGTCACCTGGAAGTGGGGAGGAGCAGTAATGAACCCCAAGAGTGCAGGGCCAGGCACGTGCCTACACACTTACCGCAATGCTGACCTTGCCCAGGATCTCTTCTGGGATTCTCTTGGCTTCTTTCAACACCTGGTCCAGGGAGCCGCCATCCTGGGGACAGCACAGGGGAGAGGTGAGCTGCAATGAGCCATTGCCAGGCCAGGGCCTCGGGACACCAGAGCAGCAGGCTGGAAAACAAACCACTTCCCAGGCTCCTGGTGAGCGGGTGCTCACTCGCGTCCGCAGGAAAGAGGCCAGACCACAGCCAGAGGCAACCCGTGGGCCCAAGACAGGGACTCCCACTGCTTCAGGGACTCCAGAAGCGGAAAGGCTGCCACCGTGTTCCCACGCGGCTGAGCTTCCTGAAACCCAGGGCCTGGCTGGACAACAGGACTCAACCTTCCCGAGGCTGCCAGGTAGCAGCAGGCGGAGCAGAGCCACAGAGGCCAGTGCTCCACGGGCTAGAGGTCGAGCTCACAGCCGGAGCACCAGAGAGTGTACCTGAGTGGACTCGCAGCTCTGGGGCCTGGGTACCCTTCCAGCAAACCGGCCATGGCCACGGAAAGGGGAGTGAGACCACAGGGGTGCCAGCTGCAAATGTCCAGTGCAGAAGGGAGGCCAAGCCCATGGGTTCCCTCACTGCTCCCTGGCCAAAGCCTCCCCGGCTCTGCCAGGAAGGCCTGATGGCTGAGGGGCACAGGGGAAGGGGAGCAAGCAACACTAACTGCTCTCTGTCCTGCTCCTGGGATGTCCAGCAAAGGACCTGACACAGGTCACCCTAGTCGGTTCCCCGACCTGGGCGGGGACCCAAATCCATACACTAATGAGGAAACGACAGAAACCCAGTGTCTTGTGCAAGGTCTTGAGCAAACGTGGAGACCACAACCCCAGGGGTCGCCGACTAGCCCACAGCACCTCTTGGCCATGCAGAAAACCCCCTAGGTTGTTTGGCAGCCAGAGCTGGACCTGTGGGATGCTGGGAGAGGTGGTTGAAATGGGAACTCGAGGCTGGGAGGACAGCCTGTTTTCTCTCTTCCCTGCTCCAGGGCCCCTGTGGCCACCTGCTGCCCCAGGAGGCCTCTCACTTAGCTGGGGAGTGGAGAAGCAGCCTGCAGCCGCGGGGACACCTAGTCCCTCTTCCTAGCACTCTGTCCCCACTGTGTCTGGTGAGAAGGGCTGTGCTGAGAGTTCTGGAAGACCCCAGGCCCTCTGACACTTTGGGAATCCATGCAGGCTCTATGGACTTGCCCCAGACTGAGGGCGAGTGGCTGTGCATGCGCCCACAGTGGGTGTGGCTGGAGAGGAACCCACGGGACCAGGCGGCCTGGTGCACCCAGCAGACAGGCTGCCGGCCCAGCCCCATTCTACATGCTTGGTGAGATGGGAATTCCTTTTCTTCTCATTAAAAAAAAAACCAAAAAACTATTTATCTGTTTATTTTTGCCTGTGCTGGGTCTTCACTGCTACACTTGGGCTTTGTTTAGTTGCGGCAAGCAGGGGCTTTTCTTCGTTGTAGTGTGCAGGGCTTCTCATTGTGGTGGCTTCTCTTGTCGTGGAGCATGGGCTTTCGAGCACAGGCTCAGTAGTTGTTGGGTACGGGCTCAGTTGCTCCATGGCATGTGGGATCTTCCCGGACTAGGGATGGAACCTGTGTTCCCTCATACTCACAGGCAGACTCTTAACCGTTGGACCGCCAGGGAAGCCCTTCTTCTCATTTTCTCAACCTTAAAGGAATGTTTTATCTGGAGGGCTGTGATACGTCTGTGGGTTGGTGTTCAGGGAGAACATTCGTGAGGAGATGGAGGCAGGAGAGGCACCATTCTATGTAAGGGGCCATCCTGGGCACCATGGGCAGCGTCCCTGCCCCCCAGAAGCATCTCCCTGGCTATGACAACCATGAAGGGCCCCCATGTCGCCCAGTGGAGAGCCCTGGTCCACAGCTGAGGAGACACTGGACAGGATGTGGCTTGAGAGGCCCCACAGCAAGCTCCCTCTGAGCCCGGGTCTTACTCCTTATGCATGACTGCGAGCTTTCAGTTTGCCCCTGTGTCCTCTGAGCATCCCAAAGCCCTCTGCTCATTGAGAAGGGAGCACACGAATACATGTTTCTTTTAGTACCATTTTTTTTAAGGTTTTTTAAAATTTGTTTTTGGCTGCCCTGGGTCTTTGTTGCCACGTGAGAGCTTCTCACTGCGGCGGCCTCTCCTGGGGGTGGAGCACAGGCTCTAGAGCGTGGGCTCAGTAGTCGCGGCTCACAGGCTTAGCTGCTCCAGGGCGTGTGGACTCTTCCCGGACCAGGGATTGAACCCGTGTCCCCTGCACTGGCAGGTGGATTCGTAACCACTGGATCTCCAAAGCAACCTGATACATTCCTCTTAAAAATTCAAACGCAGATGAACTGCACCCTCATCTCCCAGCAATTCCACCAGCCTTCCCGAAGTGTGACTTATTTTCTTCCAGATTCTTCCATGCTCCTGTATACACATCCATGTGCACAGAAGAAGACTGCGTTTTCAGCCTGTCTGTCTGTCCATTCATCCGTGGGTTCGTATGACGCACACTTCTCCTGGAGGTCTGCTTCTCTGGAGCGTAACTGTGGGTTTCGATTCTCCCCTGGGAAGTTGCCTGCTGTCATTCTTTACCTCCCCTTTGCTGAAGGACGCATCTGATTTTTCATTATTGTAGAAAAGGGACTGCATTCTTTGGTAGATTTGACTGCAGGCCAAGAAATACCAAGAGGTGCCTCTGAGCTGTCTGTCAGCTGCTCCCTGGCCGCTGCGGCCCCGAGACACCACTGTCCACTGGTCCAGGCCCTTGCTTCCCCTAGGAACAGGTCTGGGTGCCGGGGCAGCTGCGAATTCTGCTGTTTTCCGCACTGGCAGGTGAGTTTCTCCTTCTGGGCTGAATTGAGGCTGCTCATCACAGCCGGGGGGCTTTTCCCACAAGCTAGAGCTGGAAGCTCTCCAGTGGGAGCGGAGAACCAAAGAGCAGGACCCTGCGTACAGGCAAAACCTTGCCTCATCCTCACCCCCTCGGACAGACACAGTGTGACATTCTTCCAGAGTCCCGCGAAGGGAGGTGGGGGGACTGCGAGTGCCCCGTCACCACTAAGTGTAGGATCCCAAGGGCATGACTAGTTCGGGTTCTCTCACCGCTTCCTGTTGTCTTGTCCTTCCTCACACCCTCCCCGCCCAGAGTGCCCCCTCCCTAAGGCACAGCTCTGTGGGCCCTCACCTGTTAGCAGAAAGCAGGGTGCGCAGGCCACACTGAAGCCCATGTCTTGGAGTTTACATGTGACCTACGTGTCCACTTCTTATGCTTGCTATGAAAGTGAACCAGAAGAGCCCAACCAGGAGCTTAAAGCACAAGCCCAGCAAGCAAAGAGAATCCAGCATCTCCCCAGCATCATGTGTGCTCCAGGAAGGAGCCTCACAGGAATTGATGCTTCACACCCACTGAGAGTGGAGAGGGAAGAGGAGGGGCAGGGCTGGGACGCTGCCTCTCCTCTGCCAGGAGAGAGGAGCCTCCTGACTCAAGATATCCAGGGAGCAGGGGTGGGGGTGGCTGAAGAGGAGGTAGGGGGACGTCCCTGGTGGTTTCACAGCGTCTTAATGACCCCATGCTTCCAAAGTGGGGAGTGCAGGTTTGATCCCTGGTAGGGGAACTAAGATTGCACGTGCTATGCCTATGTGCTGTGGCCAAAAACACAGAGGAGGTGGAGGTGGGGAGGGAAGAAGGAGAGAGGTGGGGGTGGGAGTGGGGGGTTCATTACAATACAGCAGAGGCCCCCTCAGACCAGAGTGACCTCATGTCCATTTCTCGCCCTGACTCTGCCTGACTCTCATCTGCAAGGAGGTGGCCAGGTGGATGGGCAGATATGACCGCCTTCTCCCCAGTGAGGAAAGGGCACCCATTGGGCACTGCCAGGTGGGGGCAAAGCAGCTGTTGGGGGAACCCTCCCTGTGGCTCACAAGCATTCCTGGTGGGCTCTTGCTCAAATTCATTTCCTGCCTTTATTACAAAACCATCAGAGAGGACAGTGTGCTGGAGGCTGGGTGTAACAGAAGCTGCCTGCTGAAAGCCACATTGCATCCTGGTTTTGCAAGGGCCCCCAAGGGCTGGGGCCTGGACAGCTGGGCTCGGGCAGGGCTCTACCTGCCGAGGGCGGGTGGCAGAGGGCCGGCAATGTTTCCTCCAGGGGCCTTCAGCTCTGACCACTTCTGCTTTCATGACATTCAATCCCACCCATTTCTGAGCCTTGAGACCAGAGTTCCTTAATGACAGGGCGCATAGGAATCAGTCGTGGTTTAAAGGAGATGGACGCCCACCTCCACTGCAGAGGCCTGGTCCCCACAGGCCTGAGCTGGGGGTCCAGAACTGTGTCCCAGGACACGCACTTTGGCTAGAGGGCATGTGGGAAGGAGCAGTCAAGCATTTCTTCAAGCAGCCCTCCCCAGGTGGGCCTGCTTAGGTTCACAGACTTTCCTGGTTTTTTTTTTTTTTGGCTGCACCACACAGCATGTGGGATCTTAGTTCCCTGACTGGGGATTGAACTCGTGTCCCCTGCAGTGGATGCGCAGAGTCTTCACCACTCGACCACCAGGGAAGTCCCAGGTGCAAGGACTTTCAACGTAGCATTATTCATAACGCGGCAGGGACTGGGAACAACCTCAGTGTCCAGCAACAGTGCTTCATAAATTACCCAATGGGTGCACATGGACACCGGGATGACCAACGGAGGGAACAAGATAGGGCCAGCTCTGAGCCCACAGAGAGCAGTGTCTCCCATGGATCCAGGGAGAAAGCAAAATGGAGAGGAGGCTATGTGGTGCTTAAGAAATGAAGGAGGCTATGTGCAGTGTGTACACAGCTGCACCGCCTCCCCACCTGCGCTAGGCCCCCCGGAACAGGCCAGGGCTCGGGGGGGTGGGGGAAGGGGGCGGGCTCACCATGTGCTCCATGCAGATGCTGATCTCGCCGTCGCTGTAGAAGGCCCCGTAGAAGCCCACAATGTATGGGGAGTTGCACTCGTGCAGCACCTGTAGCTCTCGGATGATCTGGTTCCGGATGGCCGGCTTGATCTCCAGGTGGATCAGCTGCGGGAGAGAGGGGGGCGGGGTCAGGGCTGCACCGCTGAAGGGGTGGGAAAGGAGGGGTCATCCACCTACCTGGGCGCTGAGGACGCACACCCAAGTGCAGACTTGAACAGGAATGTTCACAGAATCTGGAAGATGGGAGCAACCTGTACGCCCTGAATCAACTGAAGGAGGGACAGGCCGAGGATGCTGTCCCTCCACGCTTGCGAGCATCACTAAGCCATGATGAGGAGAGAAGCCCCGACACTTGCTACCACGTGAATGCGGCCTGAGAACATAACGCTAAGTGAGAGGAGCAGACACAGAAGGACACACAGGGGGTGATTCCATTAATGGGAAACATCCAGAACAGGCTGACCCTCAGTCACAGAGAGCGGGTCTCTGGTTGCCAGGGCCTGAGGGTGGGGCAGGGGAGTGACTGTTCATGGGGATGGAATGCATCTTGGGGTAATGAAAATGTTCTCAAATTGATGATGGTGATGGATGTACAGCTCCACGAATATACTAAAAATCACTGAGTTAAATACTCTAAAAGGCTCAATTGTATGGTAGGTGAATTACATCTCATTAAAGCGGTTTAAAAAAAAGTATCATCAGAGGCAACACTGTCCACTTGGTTACAGGGGGAGCTCTGTGAATCAAATTGTGCAGTGTCACCCATCCAGGAGCAGACCCAGCAGTGCCAGTGCTTCACCACTGCCCCTCATTGGGGTGGGTTCCCCTTCCCCTGCCAGCCGAGAGACCACAAAGAGCCTTCTGCTGCCCCCCTGGGAGCCTGGCTCCCCATCCCCTTGAGTCCAAGTCGACAGAAAGGCTTGTCACCAAATCCATCACAGTACTTGGAAAGATGAGGAAGGAAATGACCACCTAGAGATGCAGAAGACAGCTGACAAAGGGCCCAGAGTAATGCCCAGCTACAAACCCCAAGGAAGCCAAGATTCCCCGCATGGTGGGACAGAGCCAGGCTTTGGATCCTTGACCTGGCTCCTCAGAGTCCCAGGTGCCCAAGCCATCGTGATACCACAAGGAAACGGTATAATTCCCACCCACCCCTGTCAGAGGCAGAGCCAGAGCCCAGGTATCTGAAAGTGGCCAATTCAAGACATTTCTGTGGAGCTGATTACACGCAGGGCCGGTGATGAGCAGACAGCAGAGAAGGTCCTGCTTGGAGGGGACACGCCACCGGGAATGGGCGAGACACAGGCAGAGCAACCCCAGGTGGTAGAGGTGCTGATAGAGGAATCAGACAGGTGGGACCCAGGATTCTGGTGACACTGAAGCCAGGCCTCAGAGGATGGGTGGGACTCAGCCAGGTGGACAAGGGAAGGTGGGAGTGCCAGGTGGAAGGACAGAGAGCTGCCTGTTGGAGGGGTGTGGGCCAAGTTCAGGGGGCACAGTGTATGTGTGGGACCCACATGAATGCCCCTCAAAACCTGGAGAACTGTGGAAGACTCTGGCAACACGGTGCCTGGTACCCACGAGGCCCCCAGGCAAAACCTCCCACCCCTACTTGAAGGTTGCCTGCAGAGCCGAGCTCTGGTTGCAGGCCCTTGGACAGCGTGCCTTCCCACGGCCACCCCCAGCAGGATGGTTCTCTCTTGTGAGGGGACACCCAGCTCATGCCCACAGACTAGGTCAACTGCAAAGAACAGACCCAAGAGGATTCAAGCCCAAGCCAGACACCGACCAGCTCAGCCTCAGGTCCTCAGTAGAACAGAGCTGCTGGTCTACAGGCACAGGAGTGCACACTGAGGTTTTGTGCCAGCTTTGACTCAGGGCCATCACTCCAAAGAAGGGGGCCAGTGTTGGGACGTGGCCTTGGGTAGGCCTGTAACCTCCGTTCTTAAAGCCAGAGGGGCTGAGGGGAGGAACACACACAGAGGCTGAACACACATTCCTTTGCTGGGAGCACAGGAAGTCAGGAGAGCCACGTGGGCGCAACACACTCCCGGGACTCGAGCCTGGGGCTCTCACAAGGATGCAAGAGGAGTAAGGATGCCACTCTGGAGTCCAGAGAACATTTGGAGACCAGCTCCCTTGGGTCTTGTGGGACTGGTCAGGATACTGCCCTGCCCATCAGAGGGCCAGGAAGGACCACAGCCCAAAGCAGGATCCCTGCTGATCCTGCCAGCCAACCCCACCTTCACCCTCACACCTGGGCCATCTGATAAGCTCACACCCTTGGAATGCGTGGAATTCAGACTCAGCTTCCTGGGAACTCAGAATTCCACCAAGGGTAGTGGAGGAAGGAGGTCATTGAGCCTCAAAAACCACTGTGTCATGTCCATTTCCCCACCTGTGTCCTTGGCTGGATACTGGCAAACAGGCCTTTGGGGTGAACTGGCTCTCCAGGAGCTCTGGACCCCCACAGACCGGTTGAG
The DNA here is from genome assembly GCF_014754425.2 of Oryx dammah. NCBI lineage: Eukaryota > Metazoa > Chordata > Mammalia > Artiodactyla > Bovidae > Oryx > Oryx dammah. The sequence continues at coordinate 89,713,179 of NW_024070189.1, forward strand.
GGCTCCAGGGCCACCGGGAAAGGTCTCCCTAACTGTGTGACCCTGGGTGCGTGGCTGCACAGGCCACAGGCAACCAGAGGAGATCACGCCTGATGCGGAACAAAATCTGAGATCCACTCCCCTCAGTTTTTGGACCCTTCTTTTTTTCTTTCTTTTTTTGGACTCAGTTTCCCAACAAGGGATCGAACCCTGGCCCTGGCAATGAAAGTGCCAAGTCCTAACCACTGGACTGCTAAGGGGAGTCCCTTCCCCTCCAAAGTTTTTATTTTCAAAGGATTATAGAAGCTCAGGAAAGTTGCAAAAACAGCAAAGAGAATCTGTGACTGAGGTGAGAGTCAAAGCTGGGGCAAAGACATACATGGGGCAGGGCTCCTAGCTAGACTACACCTGCCCATCTCTCCAACTTTAAACTCTGAAGCCCCACTTCACAGGCTTTAAGGAAGCTGTAGACAAACTCTCTTACATAAGTCAGGTTAGCTACCACCTGGAAGAGTCCTGGTCAGCCTGAAGACCCTTCCGACCCTGAGGAGCACTCTGAGTCCAAGTCCCTCCCACCCCCCACTGCTGTCTGAATTTCATGGCTGCCCTTCTGCTCCCTGGAGTGGGGGGCGCTTCGGGTAGAGCAGGGGTTTCTGGGGCTGCTCTGGTTTGGAAAAGGAGGCCTGTGGAAAGCAGACAGAAATAGAAAACGAGGGGCTGTACATTTCAGGAGGGAGGAGCTCAGCAGGCAGAGGGACAGCCAAGTGACAGACCCCAGCGGAAGCCCTAAGTGCACGTCTCCCAGGAAAGGCAGGCCCCGTGCAGATCCCGTTGCCAGGGTATGGGGTGGTCAAGTGTCTAAGAACGCGATTCGGAAATCATGAGGTCCAGATGATGGGGTCCAAACAGGGGGCTTTCCACGTCTGAAGGAAGACGACTGTATGAACTGAGTCACCCATCAACACAACGGCCCTGGGGACGTGTGCAGGAGCCACTGTCCCCTGGTGGGGACCTCCTCCTGTTCCCTACCCCCAACGTCTCTCAGGGACCCTCCCCCACAGACCAGCAGGGCAGCCGCACAGCAGCCCCAACGAGGGACGTCTCAGCATCGGGGTCTGCACTGAACAGGGAGGTGAAGGTCACTTCACATGACCCCATGGTAAGGCCACGGCACCCAGTTGTTGGGTCAGGCACCCATCTAGACGTCACTGTGGAGGTATTTTTAGATGTGATTTAACACAGGAATCATCAGATTCTCAAGGAAGCAGATGACCCTCTAAGTGGTGGGCCTTATCCAATCAGGTGAAGGCCTTCCAAGAAGAGACGGGGATCCACCTCCAGATTCGGCTCTTCCCTGGGTCTGCAGCCCACAGGCCTGTCCTGCCAACTTCACACCTGCCAGCCCCTATGACTGCCTGAGCCAGTGTCCACTCTTCCCCACCATGTCCCCAGTGGTTCCCTCTCTCTGAAGAACACTGGCTAACATGTGTCATTTGGACCCCATCCCCCAAAGGTGACCGTCGCTCCCAGCAGCTGGTCTTGGTGGGCAGGGTTTTCTTCCGGCTCTGATGTCAGGAGGCAGCCGGCTCTAAGGGCACCTGACTCTCCTCTTTTCCATCTGCTCCTTTCTCAAGCCAGTCCATTCCTGTGAATCTGAATTGCAGCCATAGCCAGGAAGGCAGAGGGCAGTTTTAGAGGAGGAGCTGCAGGAGGCAGGCCTGCATTGCCACAATCTAATTAGAACCCAAGCTGGGGGGGTGGGGCCTCTGAGCCTAGGAGCCAATCAGAAAGCAGACACCTGCACCCTTCAACCTTCCCTCCCATCTCCAGGGAGCCTGCCTGGACCGCTGACCACCGGCACCCACAAAGCACAGGGACGGCGCCCACAGAGCCCTACTGCCAGCTGCGGCTCACCTTTCTGGCCATGATGAGGCCCGAAGGTCTGTGCTGGACCTTGGTGACCACTCCACCATTGCCAGCTCCCAGCTCGGAGATCCGTTCGAAGTCATCGTCCTTGAGCTCGCCAACCTTGGCCTTCTGGGTAAGGAAGGCTTCCAGCCGCTTCTTCTGCTGCTCATCGAGCTCTAGCTCCTCCAGCTTCTTCTGGAGGTCCACCAGGTGTGCTCTGCAGAGACCCCGAGGGCAAGGGTGAGCGAGAGTGTGGGAGCCACCAGGAGATGACTCGGTCTGAGCCAGGGTCACTGAGCCACCACTGCACCCCGGGCCCTGGGGTTTGGGGCCAGCAGGTGAATCAGACTTGACTCTTGTGCTTCAGGAGCCTACCATCTGGTAGGAAAGACAGACAATCCACAGACGCACAGCCAGCCTCCCAGAGAACCAGCCACCCCTCACCACATCATAAAGGTTAGATCTTGGGGATGAGCTGTAGGTCGATGGCTCAGATATCAGATCCAGGAGGCCTCTTTCCTGACACAAAGGCTCGGACCACACGGGAAGGAGATGAAGGAACCATGGGGAGAAGCCCAGGGGTCAGGGAGTGGAGGTCCCCAGGATTTTTCATGAGGATGGAGGAGCAAACTGAGACTCAGAGTGGCCTCAGAGCAAGGAACCAGAACCCAGGGGAGGACGATAAGAAGCTGCTACACCCGTGCCTCTAATTTAAATGGATTACACACAGCCACTGGATGGGGAAAGACAGGGGCATAATTTATAAATGGTGCGGACAAATGCAGGGCATTCCGTTCCGCCAGCCCGCGCTTATTATATCCCAAGCACTACTGTAAACACTAAGCATTTATACGCACACACATTTCTAGACCTGGTGATTAAAAACCAACCACATATATGGCACTTTATTGGGTGATTCAGGGAACTTTCAAAGGAAATGTTGACAGTATGCTATTTTCCCTGGTGACTTGACTTTGAACCAATTCCTGGAGTTAAGGCAGCTCCCTGTAACAGGCAGGTGGACGCCAGCTCAATGCTCAGTGCCCAGGAGGACTAACTCGGGGCTGCCCAAAAGAGAAGAACAGGGATGTCCCTGGTTGTCCAGGGGTTAAGAATCCCCTGGACAAGAATCCCCTGCCTTGCAATGCAGGGGATGCGGGTTCAATCTCTGGTTGGGGAACTAAGACCCCACATGCCATGGAGCAACTAAGCCTGCAGGCCACAACTAAAGATCCCACGTGCCACAACTAAGACCGGATGCAACCAAAAATTTTTTTTTTTTTTTAAGAAAAAGAACATAAGCTATGTGTGCAATTAAAAATTTTCTAGCCACATTAAAAAAAAATCAGGTGAAATGAACTAATCTGGAAAGCATATTATGTTTACAGCTCCCCTGAATTTGGACACACCATGTGTCGAGGGCTGGCATGGCCAGGGCCTCTAGCCACACAGTGAGTGCAGCTCTAGAGAAGAAGAGGCCCCCCGGCCACCACTCCCCAGGGCATTTATACAATTTATTAATTTATTTAGCAGCTGCACTGTGCAGCACATGGGATCTTAGTTCCCCAACCAAGGATCAAACCTGTGTCCCCTGCAGTGGAAGCTCAGAGCCCTAACCACTGGGCATCCAGGGAAGTCTGTCTCCAGGGCATTTAGGCCAAAGCTGACCGCCCAGCTCGGGGAGACCTTGTGGGGGGATTCAAGCAGGAGATAAAGGGGCAGACTGGAGTTCTGGCAGGAACCCTCCAATCCCCAAGATCAATCATGACTTGCCTACAACTTAAAGAGATGTGAGCAAAAGGACACCGTGGAGCAAGATGACCTGCTGCTGAGTGATGTCAACCTGAGCTGGTAGCAAGAAGAGGTCGTTAGGAGGTAGGTAACACATCACAAGCAGGTACCAGAGCTTTAACCAGTTTGCTGAGTTCTCATGATCCTCCTGGGAGGCGAGTCTCTTGCAGACCCCAGCCCACAAGGGAGGGAGAAGGCTCAGAGGGTGGGTAATCTGCCTGAGGATCACAGTCAAGCAAGTGGCACAGGCTGGAGTGAATGACACCTGTGTCCAGTCTGCCTGCAAAGCCTGGGCTCACGGCAGCGGCCGCCTGAGCCGAGACCTGGATAAAGGGGGAAGAAGGATGTGATGGACAGAGGAGGGGAGGCAAAGGAGTAAATGTATGGGCCACGACTCCTCCACTGAAGGACTGAAGAGGCAGGTTTTGTGGCCAGACCCTCAGACCTTGGAAAGTCTTCAGCCTGCCAACAGACATCTAAAATGCATTCTGGAGTCAGCAGATTAATCCATCTTACATTTAATGGCAACTCCACTGTGGTTATTAAAAAACAAAACAACACTCTGGAATTCCAATGGCCGGCTTCTTCTACTGGGGGAATTTTTGAAGGGGTGGAAATCACAGATCACATTTTAAGAAAAAAAGAGAGAGCGCAACTATGATGAAGGAGCTCTCTTGTAAGAATAAGTGGATTTTTTTGGAGGGTGGGGGGTGCTGAGCCACACTGCTTGTGGGATCTTAGTTCCCTGACCAAGGATCGAACCTGTGTTTCCTGCATTGGAAGCTCAGGGTCTTAACCACTGGACTGCCAGAGAAGTCCCTAGAATAAGCGAAATTTTTTGTGAATCAGGAATGCGTCCCCACATTGAGTTGCCCTCAGTGACACAGAAAGATGTGAACTCACACACATGTGCATCAAGGCCCTCCTCCTTCATTTGGTTACAAGCAGGCCAAGTCCCCTAAGAGGCACCAAAATGCCATTCGCCCATCACCTCTGGGTTCTCACAGATCACACCATGCACAAGGCACACGGACCCAGGCCAGGGCTTTCTAGGACGGTCCTGCTCCACTCCAGCATGGAGAACCGAAGCGGGGAGGTCAGGGATGTGCTCTGAAGACAAGTCTGCCATCCGGTAACCCCAAAGGCACAGGTTCTTTCTCTGACCCCTTCTTTCCCCTCAAGTCCTCCCATCCCCCTCCGTGGCCTCAAACCACCACCACCACTTCTCCAGCCCCTCAAGGATTTGTTAATCCATTCAATTCAGAATCTCTCTGTTCATTTGCTTTCAGGGGTCCCAGCAGGCCCCCTGACTTCTTTCTTGCTCCAAGTTCTCCCCACCTCTGGCCCTCCAAATCCCCCTCCCTCTCCACTTCTCCAGCCTCTCTGCCCCTGTCAGGATGCCTCACCATTCTGGCCCAGTTCAGCAGCTCTTCTCCCCACTAGCAAAATCTTCTCAGGCTCCCTTCCCCCCAAATTCCCTGAGACCCTCCCTCATCTCTCAGGCACCCTCTTCCCCTTTTCTTGGATCCCCCCTACCCCATGCTCACTCCCAGGGACCCTGCCAACCCCAACCTCTCCTTTCAGGAACCCCATGCGCCCCGTTCTTAGAATGCAAGGACCCCTTCCTTCCCTCTACATCACTACTAAGGGACTCCTCCCCCTTCCTCCGATTTCACCACTAGGGACCCCTGACCCATCCTCTCCCCTCAGGTGAGGATCACTACCAGAGCTTCACTCTGTAGGGCCTCATATCCCCGTCTTACCCCCGAAGGGACAGATTCACTATCAGACCATCATCTCCCAGCAAGAACTCTGCCAGAGCCCAGTTTCACCATTCAGGGACCCCCTCCCGCCAATATCATACTCAGAGTCCCTCATCCTCTCCTCTCCTCTTCAGAGATCCCTCCTCCGATCTTACCTGGGCCCTCTCCTCTCCTTTCAGAGACCCCCCCCCCCTTCCCAGATCTCGCTACTCGGGGCCTCTCCCCTCTTCTCTCCTCGACCCTGTCCTCAGACCTCGCGACTCTGGGACACCTCCCCCCCCGACACACACACACACATCCTGTCCTCTCCCCGGCTCCGGCCCGGCCCACTCACTCGGAGGCGCCCTCGCTGGTGGGGGACGGACCCTCGGCGATGGCGGGGTTGATGGTGAGCGCCGGCAGCACCGGCTTCCTCCGGGCCAGCATCGGGGCTCCGCGGGCCGGCGGCGGCGGCGGCGGCACCTCTAGCCGGGGCCCATAGGGGGCGGGCCGGGAGCGGGCGGTACCAACGCGAGCCCGGGGCTGCGGCCGCGGCCTAGGCCGGCGCCGAGGCGACGAGGATGGGCGGTCCTGCGGATCTGGGCCGAGGGGCCCCAAAGGTCGCCGGGGCTGAAGCCGCGGGATCGGGGCCGCCGCAGCCACCGAAGCCGGACAGGGGCTGACGCTGCAGCAGAAGCCCGGGAGGCGTAGGGAGGGGAGGGGGAGCTACGAGATCGCCGGCCGGCCTCTCGCGAGAGCCACCACCTGGGGGAGCCGCGCCGGGACCCGCCCCTCGCCCCGACGCGTGCGCATCAGCTTGAGGCTGCCTCCTCGAAGGGAAAAGGGGCGGAGATGGACGCGAGACGGTGCCCGGAGCGTGCGCACTCACTCGCCTCCCACCGAGCGAATGCGCATGCGCCTGAGGCACCAGGAAGGGGCGCAGGGGGAGGCAGGGCGAGACTGAGGATGGGGTGGGCAGGTGTGCGTGGGGGAGAGGTCAGCCCTTCAGAACCCTGCGGTTTCCAGACTGGGACTGCGTGAGCCAGCAAAATCCTCAACAGTTGTGGGACACTTAAGTTGTCAGAGTCAACTGAAGACTTTTTGCCCATTATGAAGATGTCCTGTAAATTCATAATGTCAATTACCATCATTCCTTCATGAAAGAGACGTCATTTAAAAACTTTATTGTTGTGAGTATACCTAATGTAAAACTTACACTGTTAAGTGCATGGCTCAGTGGCATTAAGAACGTTCACGCTGTTTTGCAACTTTCCCCGCAAACATCTCCAGAACTTTCTCAGTTTCCAAACTGAAACTTTGTCCCCATGAAACACTGACTCCCCCAGACCTCCACTCTATAGTAATTGTCCTTTGTGATTGGCTTATTTCACTCAGTGTAATATCCCCAAGGTCCATATATATCCCCAAGGTCCATTTACGTTCTCGCGTGTGTCAGAATTTCTTTCCTTTTTAAGGCTGAATAGTGTTCATGGTCGGAGAAGGCAATGGCACCCCACTCCAGTACTCTTGCCTGGAAAATCCCATGGACGGAGGAGCCTGGTAGGCTGCAGTCCATGGGGTCGCTGAGGGTCAGACACGACTGAGCGACTTCACTTTGACTTTCCACTTTCGTGCATTGGAGAAGGAAATGGCAACCCACTCCAGTGTTCTTGCCTGGAGAATCCCAGGGACGGGGGAGCCTGGTGGGCTGCCGTCTATGGGGTCGCACAGAGTCGGACACGACTGAAGGTGACTTAGCAGCAGCAGCAGTGTTCATGGTTGGACCACATTTTTTTTCTCGGTTTATCCACTGATGGTGTTTTGGGTGTGTCTCCCTTCTGGCTGTTGTGAATAGGGCTGCTACGGACAAGGGTGTACCAATATCTGTTGAAATTCCTGCCTGCAATTATTTTGGATATCTACTTAGAAGTGGAATTGTTGGATCATGTGGCGTTTCTACGTTTTAATTTTTAAAAAATATTTGGCGGCACTGGATCCATTGCAGCATGTGGGATCTTTAGCTCCATAATTAAATAAAATTTACGTCATTATTATTATTAGCTGTACTGTTAGCTGCTGGCATGTGGGATCTAGTTTTCCTCACCAACCACCAGGGAAGTCCCTACGTTTAATTGCTTGAGGGATCATCATACTGTTTTCCACAATGGCTAAACCATTTTACAAGAAAAGTGATTTTAACACCAGTTTAAAAAAAAAAAAAAAAGGCAGTTCATGAGAGAGAATAAAGGACAGTCATTTAAATAGGAAAATGTTGACTTCCTGAAAAACTCACCACATTGTTTTGGGGGCAGGGCTCACATTTCTGAGCACCTGTGCATGTTTCATGCTGGGGTGCATCTTCACGTGCGAAGAAATAGGGAGAGGGAGATTCGATCCACTTCTTCTAGGTCCAGCTCAGGTCCCCTGGTTCCTCTGGCTCAGTCTTGCCCACTTCCCGTCCGGCCACCCTGCAGTCTTTTTTTTTTTTTTTTTCATATTTATTTGGCTGCACCAGGTCTTGGTTGTGACACGCGGGATCTTCGATTGTCGTTGAAGATGAGGGGTCTTTTTTTAAGTGCAGCATGAGATCTCTTACTTGTAGCATGTGGAATCTCCTTCCCTGACCAGGAATCACATCTGGGACCCCTACATTGGGAGTGACCAGTCTTAGCCACTAGACCACCAGGGAAGTTCCTGCAGTCATTCTTTTAACAGTTAATTTGCAAGCCTTTTAAGTATTAGACCCCATAGACACTGAGAGATACAATGTTTTTTAAAAATAGCTACATAATTTAAGTAAACATAATTGCAAAATGTGACAATGCCTTAAAAATACAAAGATGTAACCATTGCTCTCCCCTGATGAAAACTGCTCCCAGACAGACACACCTGCCCCTCCACTTCTCCAATCTGAGCCTTTTTCATTTTACCTCTCACCATTCCCAGTCACTCACTCAAAATTCAGCATACCCATCTAGCTTCAAAAAACACCACGACCTTTCCCAGATCTGGGCGTTTCCAGAGTCCTTCTGTTCTGCAAAGTGATTTCTCTGCCATTTTATTTTAGGCTATATGTAAAAGAAAGGCTATAGTCTTTCTTTTATTGAGCTGTAACTTCCATATAATAAATGCACAGTTCTTGAATGTTCAATTCCTTAAGCTTTTACAGTTATATACACCTGTGAAGCCATTCCCGGAAACAAGAAACAGAACATTTCCATTAGTCCAGAAAGTTTTCTCCATGTCCTGTTCAGTTAATCCCCCTTGCCCCGAGCAGCAGTACTGTGCTGGTAAATGTTTAACAATGGGCTTGTGAAATAGGAGGGGGCGGGGGGACAAAGAGAGAGACAAGCTGGTTTTTAATTTGCAGTATTTGTCATTTTCGGTGGTGTATATATTCCCACCAAGACTAATTTCCAACTACCATGAAGTTGGAAAGGATGGTGCCAGAAGGCACTTATGAGCCAGGACAAGCTGGTTGAAGCACCCCCCCACTCCCCCACAGGCATCCTAGATTCTGATTTCTATCCCCAGAGATTAGTTTTGCCTGTTCTAAAGCTTTGTGAAAATAGAATTGTACAGTATGTACTCTTGTGTCCAACTTCTTTTGCTCAGCAAAATATTTTTGTTATTCATCTATGTGATTGCATGTAACAGTAATTTGTTTTTTCCCTTGCTGTATGATACTCCATCATGTTTATTTTGGGGACTGCCCTTCAGGTAAAACAATAAATCAGTTCTTTTTTTTTTTTTTAATTGAAGTATAGTTGATTTACAATGATTCAGGTGTACAGCAAAGTGATTTACAATATCTATATGTATATGTGTATATGAATCTATTTTCCACTTCAGGTTATTATAAGATATTGAATATATCCCTGTGCTATACATCTTTGTTGTTTATTTTATATATAGTGGTATATTTCTGTCAATCCCAAATTCCTAATTTATCTGCCCACCTTTCCCTTTGGCAACCATAAGTTTGTTTTCTACGTCTTTGTGTCTCTTTCGGTTTTGTAAAGTTCATTGTATCCTATTTTAGATTCTACAGATAAGTGACATCATATGATATTTGTCTGTCTGACTTCACTTAGTACGATATCTCTAGGTCCATCCATGTGGCTGCAAATGGCATTATTTCATTCTTTTTTATGGCTGAGTTAAACTGGTTTTTGAGGAGGATCAAAGGATCAGACCTTTTCTAACTAGCAGAATTTTCTCCTCAATTCCTAGCTGGGGGCTCAGTGCACAAAAATTTCAACTCTCCCCATTTCTACCAGTTCCCTATTTCTTGGCATTCCCAATACACTTGCTTGTTTCTGGCATTTGGCTCTTACTGTATTCTGATTCCCATCCCCTCTACCTTGCTCTCCTTCCCTTCTCATTATGAACATTTTGAAAGCAAGGAAGATTTGTCTCTCTGTCTCCCAGCCCAGCTCCTTGGACTCTGGAAGCTCAGAACATAGACTACCTTAATCAAAGAAATGGATGCTTCTGTCCTCAGCAGACACATTTCCTGCCAATCACCTGATGCTCAGCCCTTGTCAGGCAACACGAGCTTTATTGTTGCGATTACAACAGACTGTCACCTCCACTCCCTTCTCTATCTTGACCCGCTGAGGACATTTTGTTCTGTGACCTCACCCTCTTACCTATCTCTTTACTTCAGCGCCAATCACATCTTTCGTAATACATCTGTTCCTTGGTCCCAGAGACTTGGTCTCTGAAGTCTCCCCTCCCCCATCCTGGAAATTAATTTCTAATAGCTTTGTTGATTCAATCCACAGTGACATTTATCTTGCTCAGGCACAATTTAGTATTAATATCACATGGGTACATGCTGCCTATCTCAGAATGCACCCTGAACTTTATCTCTCTCACCTGGGCAATGGATTAACTGAAGGAACGGCTGACTTGACCCTTTTGAATACTGCAGTTGAGCTCTATCTAGATTGTCTACAACCCAGCAATTCTACCTCGAGGCACATGCCCTTGTGTAACCAGGGGACACACACAATGTTCTCCACTGAAGCTCCAGTGGCACAGTCGGTTAGCGCGTGGATCTTATGTGGCAGTGCGAGCAGAACTAATGTTCTCCATGGCAAAAATCTAGAAGCAACACAAACAGCCAATGATGGAAACACATGTTCCCTCTCTGGGTCTGGAAGTTCCCCTGGAGAAGGAAATGGCAACCCACTCCAGTATTCTTGCCTGGGAAGTCCCCTGGACAGAGGAGCCTGGTGGGCTACAGTTCGTGGGGTTGCAAAAGAGTCAGACACGACTGAGCGGTGAAACAAGAAAACTCACAAATGACAACAACAATGTAAAAAAGTTTTGGAAACAGGAAGTTACAGAAGACATTTTATGACATTGCTTTTATAAAATGAAGATGGCTAGAAACCTATCACCATTGGGGAGATGCAAATTAAAAACCACAGTGAGATACTACCATATGCTTATTGCTGTTGTTCAGTTGTTGAGTCTTGTCCGACTCTTTATGACCTCAGGGACTCCAGTGTGCCAGGCTTCCTTGTCCTTCACTGTCTCCCGGAGCTTGTGCTTGTTAGAATGGCTAAAATAAAAAAGGCTGACAATACCAACTTCTGGTGAAGATGCAGTTCACCTGGGACCCTTCTATGTTCCTGGTGGGAATACAAAAATGGTCCAACCCCTCTGGAAAATGACTTGGTAGTTTCTTAGAAAGTTAAACACACATATGACCCAGCAATCCCACTTCCGGGTGTTTACTCAAAAGAAAGGAATGCTCAGGTTCACACAAAAACCTGAACATGAATATTCATAAAAACTTTTTTTGTAGTAAGCCCCAAACTGGAAACTACCCAAAGGTCCTTCAGTGGGTAAACTGAGCACATAAACTGTGAATAGAATGAATTAAGAAAATGTGGGTTAGAACTTCCTGGGCAGTCCAGTGGTTAAGAATCTGCCTGACAATGCAGAGGACATGGGTTCGATTCTTGCTCTGGGAAGTTTCCCATTCCGAGGAGCAACTAAGCCTGTGTACCATAACTACTGAGGCGCTCGCACCTTAGAGCCTGTGCTTCACAGCAAGAGAGTAGCCCCCGCTTGCCACAGCTAGAGAAAGTCCTTGGGCAGTGGTGAAGACCCAGCACAACCAACAATAAGTAATAAATAAAGTTTAAAAAGAAAAGAAAATGAGGGTTAATTCCACACAATGGAATGCTACTCAGTAACAAAAAGGAACACACTATAGGTACATGCATGAACTTGGGTGAGTATCAGAGACATTACATTCATCAAAAGAAGGCAGTCTCAAAAAGTAACATGGTGCACTCTTTCATTCATATGACATTCTTTTAAAACATTTCTTTTATTTAAAAAAATTTTTAGCCATGCTGGGTCTTGGTTGCTTCTCTGACTTTTGTCTAGCTGTGGCAAGCGGGGGCTACTCTCTAGTTGTGATGCGCAGGCTTCTCATTGTGGTGACTTCTCTTGCAGAGCACAGGCTACAGGGTACACGGCCTCAGTAGTTGTGGTGCACGGACTTAGTTGCTCCGTGGCTTGTGGGATCCTCCTGGACCAAGGATTGAACCCCCATCCCCTGCATTGGCAGGCAGATTCTTAACCACCAGGCCACCAGGGAAGTCCTATGATTATTACTTGTAAATTGTATCTTATACCTCCTTTATTTTGAAAACATTTATAATAAAGTTGTATATTATATAATACATGTATATTATATACATGTAATGTATGTTCAACATATAGAGAAACCCACAATGCATGTATGTTACACACATGTATGTATATTCTATACATATAGATACCTACAATGCATGTATGTTATTATATGTGTAACATATATTCGAGGTGTAGAGATGTCTATAATGCATGTATTTTATATGCGTATTAGATATATGCATGCTTAATCACTTCAGTCGTGTCCAGCTCTTTGTGACTCCATGGGCTGTAGCCCACCAGGCTTCTCTGTTCATGGGTTCTCCAGGCAAGAATACTGGAGGGGGTTGCCGTGCCCTCCTCCAGGGGATCTTCCCGATACAGGGATCAAACCCACGACTCCTGCCTCTCCTGCATTACAGGTAGATTATTTACTGCTGAGCCACCAGGGAAGCCCGGTATTAGATATACAGAGGTATCGAAATTCCCCTGCAAGAGAGCTGGTTGTTAAACACTGACCAGCACACCACTATTGTTACACATTGGCGAGTTGAGACCTTCCCCCACCAGCGCGGTGTGCATCCATTCATCTAACATGTACTGAGTGTCCACTCCCTGCCAGAAGTAAAGACCTACCCCGGGGGGCGTGGATATTCATGTGGGTTCTTTCCCACTAGTGCCACCAAGGAAGCCATTTAAGTTCTATAGTTTCACTTGATGTTACAATTATTTTTAAGTGGATAAATTAAGATCGTTAGTTGGAGTTTCAATATCAAACTCTCAAAAATTAGAATGAATATATAGAAAAGTAGAAGGACAGAGCAGACCTGAAAAGCACCATGAACCAATTCAACTTAATTACAATTTATACAATTTCCATACAACAGTAAAAATCCACCCTATTTTTAAAATGTATGATCAGGGACTTCCCTGGTAGTTCTGGGTCGGGAAGATTCCCTGGAGAGGGGAATGGCAACCAACTCCAGTATTCTTGCCTGGAGAATTCCACGGGGAGAGGAGCCTGGCAAGCTAGAGTCCATGGGGCCACAAAGAATGGGACACAACTGAGAGACTAACATTACATTACTTTACCAGTGGTTAAGAGCTGCCACTGAAAGGGGTGCTGGTTCGAGCCTTGGTTGGGGAGCTAAGATCCTGTGGTGCAGCCAAGATAAATAAGATTAAAAGTTAAGATAAAATACAGATAAGTGGTTTTCTAGCATATTCACTGTGTTGTGAAACCCTCACTGCTATCTTAACTACCTAGCTCCAGAACATTCCATCACCCCAAAAGAAACCCCTTCCCCATTAGCAGTCACTCCACAGCCCCCGGAAACTAATTTTTCTGCCTCCATGGGGCAGCGCTGCTTTTGCCACCAGCTTCTGACTGCCCATAAATACCTGCAGAAGAAGTGAACTAGAATAGAGGTCTGATCGGATGTTGTAATCACTGTGATCAAAGTCCCAAACTCAAAGTTTCTAGAAAAAGCAATTACTTTTTTTTCTTCTCTTTTTACAGGGGCAATTAAAAATCTCTGGGGCTACGCAAGATCAAATGGTTGGTTGCAGATTTGTCTCTCAAGGACACTTCCTCAGGTGACCTTCAGTTTCTGAAGGTATGGCTTCATCAGTCTGAGTTCGGTTTCCTGTAAAGCATCAGAGACACAGTTCAGGTAATTCAGCAGAGTCCCTCAGAAACGTGGGGCCCTGAGAAACTTTCCCGGTGGTCCAGTGGCTAAGAATCTACCTTGCTTTACAGTATAGCACAGAGAACTATAGTCAATATCTTGTAGTAACCTATAATAGAAAATAATTTGAAAAATTATATGTGTATATGAAAACTAATATATGTGTATATGTATAACTGAATCACCTTGCTGCACACCTGAAACATTGAAAAAAAAAAAAGAATCCTCCTTGCAATGCAGGGTACATGGGTTCAATCCCTGGTCAGGTAATTAAGATTCTCAAATTCTACAGAGCAACTAAGCCTGCGCACCACAGTGAAAGATCCTGCATGACCCAAGTGCTGCAAGAAAGACCTGATGCAGCTAAACAAATGAATAAATAAATATTTTTTAAAAGGAAACACGGGGACCTTTGAAAACTCATTTCAACCCTGTAGCATCCCCTTGGGCAACATGATTTCCTCCTTTGACACATGAGCAGGGCTCTGCAAACTTTTTCTGTAAAGGACCAGATAACAAATATTTTCAGTTTTGAGGGCCAGTCTCTGCTGAAAAAATCTGTAGACAAATGGGTATGACCACGGGACCCTGACATTTGCATTTTATATAATTTTCAGTATCAGAAAATATTCTTAAATTTTTTTCAAGCAGTTAAATAATATAAAATTCATAATTTTTTATCTCTATCATATTTATTTGATTACAAATAGGTCGGTCTTCAACTCCCAAGTAAGAGAGAGATTTTTGCTATCGGTGTACTCTTGTAGCGTATTTTTAAAAAATACTTTTTTTTTTAACATTTTATTTTATATTGGAGTATAGCCAATTAACAATGTTGTGATAGTTTCAGATGGACAGCAAAGGGACTCAGCCACGCATATACATGTGTCCATCCTCCCCTGAATTCCCCTCCCATCCAGGCTTCCGCATAACATTGAACAGATTCCCTGTTCTATACAGTAGGTCTTTGTTGGTTTTCCATCTCATGTTGTTGTTTCGTTGATACGTCCGGCTCTTTGTGACCCCATGGACTGTAGCCCACCAGGCTCCTCTATCCATGGGATTTTCCAAGCAAGATCCTGCAGTGGATTGCCATTTCCTTCTCCATTTTTAAAATTTTTGATTGGAAGGTCATTTCTTCATGCTTCCCAGGTGGCATTAGTGGTAAAGAACCTGCTTGGAATGCAGGAGATGCAGGGGACGCAGGTTTGCTCCCTGGGTGGGGAAGATCCCCTGGAGGGGGAAATGGCAACCCACTCCGGTCACAAGTCGGACGTGAGCGACTGAGCATGCGTGAATGCACGAAGATAATTGCTTCACAATGTCACGTGGGCTTCTGAGTGCGATAGCACGAATCAGCAGTGGGTATGCATGTACTCGTCCGCCTTGAGCCTCCCTCAGTAAAATTCATTCTTAACTTGAAGACAGTATGACAGCAGGTGGTGAGCTGGCTTTGGTCCTGGGCTGTGGTTTGCCAATCCCTGGTCTAGGGCATTGGAACATCTGTTCCACAAGGAGGCATTTGCAGCATAAACATGGCATGTTCCTCATGAAGTAAAGGCAAATAATCCACTCATTCAACAACTATACCGTTCATTCACTCAAAAAATATTTTTAAAGACATTTTCCTGTTTTACATTTTTAGGATTAAATTTATAATTTGCAATTAGATTTCTAATTCATCAGTTTTATATGTCATATGTGCTTTGAATCCAGATTCCTTTCCCCTATTGTAGTAGCTGAATGGTCCATCATTATTTATTTATCTTAATCTTTCATTTCTTTTTTAAAGATTTTTCATTTTATTTTATTTTTATTAATTTATTGGCTGCACTGGGTCTTCATTGCTGTGTGCAGGCTTTCTCAAATTGTGCAGTGGGGGCTATAGTCCGTGGAGTCACAAAGGGTCCGACGTAACTTAGCATGCATGCACTCGAGCTCAGTAGTTGTGGCTCAAGGGCCCAGCCTGCCTGGCATCACATGGAATCCTCCCAGACCAGGGATTGAATGCACTGGCAGGCGGATTCCCAACCACTGGACCACCAGGGAAGTCCCAACAAGTTTTTATCGAACCCCTACTCTGCACTAAGCTCTCATGGAGCTCACAGTCTGATGAGGGAAGAAATAGGCCACAAACAGGCAAAATAAAGAGCATGTTCCATATTGGTTAAATGACCGAAGAAAAGAGCAGAGGTAAGGAAGGATGATGCACAGAAGGTGGGAACAGGGCAAAGGTCACAGTTTTAAATAAGACAACAGCGAAGGTCTCATTGAGAAGGTGACATCTGGGCAAAAGCACAGAAAGTTGGGAGTGTGCCCCATTGAGATCTGGAAGAAGAGGGTTTTGGTTTTTTTAATAAGACTTTCTTTATGTGGACATTTTTTAAAAGTCTTTATTGAATTTGTTACAGTTTTGCTTCTGTTTTTTGTTTTTTTGGCCCCAAGGAAATGTGGGATCTTAGCTCCCTGACCAGGGAACAAACCCACATCCTCTGGGTTGGAAAGGAGAGTCTTAACTACTGGAGCACCAGGGAGGTCCCTGGAGGAACATTTTAGAGATGGACAGAAAGGTACAAGGGCCCTGGGGCAGAACCAGGCCTGGTGTGTTGGAGGAACAGAAGGGAGGCCCTAGTGGCTGGAACAGAGTGAAGCAGAGTGGACAAGACTGCTGATGGATGGTGTCAGGGAAAGAAAAAACACAAGGACAACCCCACATTTTGACCTGGAGCCCTGAAAGCCTGGAGCTTCCATTTAGGGAGACAGGAAGGGCAGTGAGAGGAGCAGGTTGGGAGGAAGGGAAAGTGATGTCAGGAAGGTTGGATTTTGGAGGCTTGTGAGATCCCCACTCGGAGATGTCAAAAGGCAGTCAGGTATACAAACCATTTTCCAACCCTCAGCAGCAGACCCCCAAAACAAGCTCAGACTTACTAGAAATGACAGGCATAGCAGAAACACTTGCTGCATTTGCAGTAGGGATTAAGCTAGTCTCATATCTCACATCTGATATCTTGGAAAGGTAAAGTACTGGACTTTATAAATAATCACTGCTTTTTTTTTTTTTTTTTTGGTCAGGAGAAATATCGAAGCATTATTTTATTTTATTTCTTTTTAGTTTAAATATTTGCTTGCAGTTTATTTTGGTTTTTCTAAATAGACATTCACATCTGTAAACAATAGGATTTTGGTTTCAGCCCCAACCCCCAATTCCTTACAAGTTTTTGTTCTCATACATTGGCTAGAACTGCCATTTGTTGTTGTTTAGTCGCTAAGCTACGTCCAGCCCTGTTGTACTCCATGGACCGTTGCACACTAGACTCCCCCTGGGATTTCCTGAGCAAGGATACGGGAGTGGGTTGCCATTTCCTTCTCCATCAAAGCATTATTTTAATATTTGAGAAGGAATGGGTAAAGTCTTATCACACTGAAAAAAGTGAAAGTGAGTGTTAGTCGCTCAGTTGTGGCCGACTCCTTTTGACCCCATGGACTGTAGCCTGTCAGGCTCCTCTGTCCTTGGGATTCTCCAGGCAAGAATACTGGAGTGGTTTGCTATGCCCTCCTTCAGGAGATCTTCTTGGCCCAGGGATCAAACTTGGGTCTCCTGCATTGCAGGCAGATTCTTTACTATCTGAGCTACCAGGGAAGCCCTCTTATTACTTTAGGTAATATTTGATAAATATTTGGGACTTCCCTGGTGGTTCAGCGACTGACTCCCCCGCTCCCAATGCAGGGGGCCTGGGTTCCATCCCTGGTCAAGGAACTAGATCCCACATGCTGCAACTAAGACCTGGTGTAGCCAAATAAATAAACATATTAAATTTTTTGATAAATATTTGATGAGTGAAATGAATGAATGAATGAGTGATGAAGAAAGGAAGGCTCTGAAGAAGAGTGATTTATCTTCCAAACAGTCCCTGGCACAACTGATATGGATGCTCTCTCCCAGGAGGACCATCTTCCTACCTGGCTCCCATGCTGGTGCTGCTTGGCTCACATCATAAAATGCAGCGGCTAGCCCTTCCCTTACCTGATCCACACAGAAAATCTGTAATTTGTAGCACCTGCCAATTCCTGTGGTGTAAACACCCCAGCCATGGCCAGTTTCAAGCTACCCTTGTGATGTCATTGAATCTGACCAGCCAGAGGAAGCCAGCCCCAGCCCACCACTGTACCTGGGTCTCTTCTCGCCTTGGTGCCAACATCCTCTGTCAGTCTGAGCATATATATCACCTCCTCTGACCTTCTATGTTTTCACAGTGAAACACCAGCCAGTCCCTGCAGATGATGGATGAAATGATGCAGGTCAAAACACTTCCAGGGAGGGACTTCCCCGGTGGTCCAGTGGCTAAGACTCCGAGCTCTCAATGCAGAGGGCCCTGAGTTTGATCTCTGGTCAGAGAACTAGATCCCACATACTACAACTAAGACCCTGTGCAACCAAATAAATAAATGAATATTAAAATGAAAACAACAACAGGACGAAAAAGTGCCATTCTACACAGATGCAAGGCATACATACAGGTAAGAAGCACAAGTTAAGAGATGGTGTGTTCATGCACCAGGAAGCTTTGCAAAGTAACAACACAACACTATTCAAATTTGTCAACACTGACACTGGTAGAGTGTCACAGAGTGGGATTTAATTCATTCAGAGTCCTTCTAGTGTGTAAAGCATATGGGAGAGTGGAAGCATGGTCCCAGGTGGGGTAGCCCTGGAGACGTTGGCCCGGGACAGGGAGCTGAATCAGGGCCAGAA
This sequence comes from Oryx dammah, assembly GCF_014754425.2. Taxonomy (NCBI): domain Eukaryota; kingdom Metazoa; phylum Chordata; class Mammalia; order Artiodactyla; family Bovidae; genus Oryx; species Oryx dammah. The sequence goes on from NW_024070189.1 coordinate 89,731,697, forward strand.
GGGCGCACAAAATAAACCTCCCACTTGCGAAGAGACCTGGCAGGCCGGCGGCGAGGTGTCGGCTGCCAGGGAAGGAGGTTGAAGAGGTAATTGCTCATGGCGTCCACTAGAGGGCGCAAGGGATTAATATGCTGACCCATCTCCCCCATCCTCAGGCTTGGCCTGGGTAAGGCGAGGGGTCCATTGGGAATCCAGAGAGCTTGAAGAAGAGGCGAGGGTCTGTACCTGGAGGGCTATTTCTGTGCTTTCAGAGTTGGAAGTTTCGAGGACAGGAGTTGAAAAATTAGAGCAGGAGTCTGGCAACTTTTTCTTAGAGGGCCATGCAGCAAATTGTTTAAACACGGTCTGTCACAGTCAGTCAACTCTGCCCTTTTAGCTTCCAAGACAGCCACAAGCCATACAGTCCGCAAAAGGGCGTGGCTCTGCGCCAATGAAATGTTATTTTTGGAGGCTGAAATTTGAATTTTATTTTTGGAGGCCAAAATTTTAATTTCAATGTAGTTTTCTTGTGTTGTGAAATGTTTCTCCTAAATAATTACTCCATATTTTATTTAATTAATTTGACTGGATTGCTTTACTCTATATTTTAAAATTATTTAAAAATGCCAAAGCTGCTCTTTGCTCTCAGTCTTTTTAAAGACAGACAGTGGAGGTATAGTTTGTGTGTGTATGTGTGTATGTGTGTGCACGCACGCTCAGTTGCCCGGTCATATCTGACTCTTTGCAAACCCATGGGCTTCTCCGTCCATGGGATTTTCCAGGCAAGAATTCTGGAGTGGGTTGCCATTTCCTTCTTCAGGGAATCTTCCCCACCCAGAGACCGAACCCAGGTCTCCTGTGTCTCCTGCATTGCAGGCAGATTCTTTACCTCTGAGCCACCAGGGAAACCCTCAATGAAGTATGGATGTTAATAAATATTTGTCTGACACTGGGAACGAGGTATTAAGTGCCTAATGCTGAGGCTTACATAGCACATTTAAAAGCTGGAAAAAATCTTGTTTTACCTTTTACTCCTCTTTAAGCCAAAAGGTTTATCAGTAAAAATGAAAAACAACCAATAATTGTAATAGCCAAGAAAGAAATATTGAGCGAACTTTTTTCTTTTATTGGACACCAGCTATATAATCACACTGTTAACATACATAAAAAAATATCCAGTCCAGTAAAGGAAAAGTGGTAATGAATGAATACCTTTTAATTTCATTAATGAAATTTTTTTAAAGGAAAAACTTCTCTTTACATGTGTTCACATGTTGTGCATGTCTTTATTGGTCTATCACAATAATGAATAATAACATTAGAGTTGTGCTCAATCATGTCTGACTCTGTGACCTGACCCCATGGACTGTAGCCCACCAGACTCTTCTGTCCTTGGAATTTTCCAGGCAAGAATACTGGAGTGGGTTGCCAGTTCCCTCTCCAGGGGATCCTCCTGACCCAGAGATCAAACTCTCCTGCATTGGCCACCTGGGAAGTCCAACATTACAGTTTAATAAGACGTAAATCATTAGATAAGAATAATAATTTAAAGGAAGAAAATATTTCTATTTTCTATGACTTGGGTTTAAATTAAAAATTGAGCTTACCAAACAAGAATGTTATCTTTTCCAACTGGTGCACTGTCTATGCTTCCCTGATGGCCCAGTGGTAAAGAATCCGCCTGCCAATGCAGGAGACTCAAGAGACACGTGTTCAATCCCTGGGTCAAGAAGATCCCCTGGAGAAATGCGAACCCCACTCCAGTATTCTTGCCTGAGAAATCCAATGGACAGATGAGCCTGGAGTGCTATACAGTCCATGAGGTCACAAGAATCAGACACAACTTAGCAATTAAACAACATCAGCAAACAACAACTAAACTTTTAAACAGAAATAGAAAGTCCAAGTGGTCAGATTAAAAAAAAAAAAAAGTGAAGCAGTTCAAACTCTTTTTCTTGGCATTAAAAGTCACTGGTCCATCATTATTTGTTTCAAATCTATTGTTTAAACACAAGCTCATGTATCACCACAAGGGTTGGAAATATGAACTGTGTCCAAAGGGAATTCAAAAGAATTAGAATCAGTAAGAACTAACTCTCCACGTGAATGTGTGTCACTGAGTCTGTGTGAGTCTGGGGCCAAATGCATTGCCTGAAATTCTCCCAGTTCACTTCCGTGTACAAGACAATGTTTATTAAAGGATACATAATAAAATGTGATAATTGAAAACTTCCAGTGGCCAAACCACAGCAATTGTTCAGACCAGGACTGAACAGACCACGACTTGCCAAATCCAGTCTATTTTTATAGGAGCTAAGGAGGTTTTTTTTTTTTTTTTAACTGCTTGGGAAAAGAATCAAAAGGAGATTGATATTTCACACGTGCAAAGTACAGAGGATTCAAATTTCAGCGCCCATAAAAAACCTTTTTGGCACTGGGCCATGTTCACTGACAGTTTTCTCACTGGGATCACAAGCTGAAAGCTGTCAACTTTGCTGACCCTCTTACTGGTTTAGATCAATAAGAGATGTCTTAAGGGAGGTTATTCTGACATTGCTCAGAATTGTCTATACATGGTGATAAGAAAAAAGCGAATAATAAAATCAGGTTGATTATCATTTTTTGAATTCTCTACAATGCCCTCCTTTTTTTCCAGATTTTTTTTTAAATTGAAGGATAGTTGATTTACAGTGTTGTGTTATTTTCTGGTATATGGCAGAGTGATTCAGTTATACACATATTTATTTATTTTCTTTTTCAGATTCTTTCCCATCATGATTTAAGATATTGAATATAGGTCCCTGTGCTATACTGTAGGACCTCTGTTTATTGTATATATAGTAGTGTGTATCTGTTAATCCCAAAGTCCTAATTTATCCCTCCCACCTCTGATTTTCCCCTTGGGTAACCAAAAGTCTGTTCTCTATGTCTGTGAGTCTGTTTCTGTTTTGTAAATAAGTTCATTTGTATCATATTATATTTTAGATGCCGCATATGGTTGATGTCATATGGTATTTTCCTTTCGGTCTGACTTCACTTGTATGATAATCTCTAGGTCCATTCATGATGCTGCAGATGACACTATTTCATTCCTTTTGGCGGCTGAGTAGTATTCCATAGTGTATGGGTGGCACATCTCTTTTTTTTCATCCATTCATCCGTTGATGGACAGTTGGGTTGTTTCCACGCCTTAACTGTTGTAAATAGTGCTGTTGTGAACAATGGGCTGCATGCATATTTTCAAATCAGAGTTTCCTCCATATACATGCCCAGGAATGGAATTGTTGGATCATATGGTAGCTCTATTTTTAATTTTTAAAGAACTTCCATGCTGTTCTCCATAGTGGCTATATCAATTTACATTCCCACCAACAGTGTAGGAGGGTTCCCTTTTCCATACCTCCTCTCCAGCATTTATTATTTGTAGACACTTTATTCTGACTGGCGTGAGATGATAACCTCACTGAGGTTTTGCTTTGCATTTCTCTAAAAATTAGTGATATTGAGCATCCTTTCATGTGCCTACTGGCCATCTGTATGTCTTCTTTGGAGAAAGGTCTATTTAGGTCTTTTGTTCACTTTTTAATTGATTGCTTGGTTTTTTGTTTTTGTTTTTTTTTTTTCATTATTGACCTATATGAGATGTTTGTATATTTTGGAAGGAATCGGCCTCTTTTTTGATAGCACCTGGGGTGGGCTGCTCCCCTTGCGCCAGCCATGGTATGCTACTGTTTACATATGAGAACTCACTAGATCTTTACTATTTAGAGAGGAGGAAGTAGTGGCACAGAGAAGCCAAGTGACTTGCCCAAGGTCACATAGCTTGCAAGAGGAGGGGCTGGAATTGAATCCGGAGAGGGGTAACCTTGACATCCCCTCTGTGCCGAAAGGCATGACAAAGAAGCCAGCATCCTGCCTGGTACTGCCACAGGCATTGCCACCTGGTGTCAGTCCTGGCTCACCCTGGGGGCAGCTCCAGCTTAGCATCACTGCCTGGGGTTTCAGCATCACTGCTTACAAGCTGCACAACCTTGGGTGAGAGCATCCTTCCTTGAGCCTCAGTTTATTCATCTGCAAAATGGATATAACAAAGTCCCTCACTCATTTGGGGTTTTTGGAAGATCAAGTTTGTTTGTGTACTTTACACAGGCCCTGGAAAGATGAGTGACCAATACATTTTAGCTATGGTTTTGATGAGACTGGGTGCTTAGACCCAGGAGCTGGGTCTAGGAGGAATGGCATTGTTTTTCTTGGAGAAGGGAAGTCTGTGTGTGTTTGGGGGGGTGCTGAGGGGGAGTGGTTTGAGAGAATTCCATGCACAGAGTTCTCCACGCATGTTTGTTTTTGTTTTTGAAACCCTACTGGGGTTCTCCATGCATGTTTGGATGCAAACGGCATATAGAAAATAAACCTAATGAAAGGTAAGAATTGACTTCCTTTTCAGTCTTCTTTTAAACTGATTCTACCAAGAAGCTCTCAAATTGGGTGCTGCTGAGTCGTGAACACCTGCTTGCTGACTTCTTTAACAGTCATCTAATCCAGAACCTTCCACAGGCAAAAGCAGCTGCCCAGAATTTAATAACACTTTCCTTTGCATCTGTTGTAGGCACCTGATACTTATAAAAAAAAATTACCCCAGTGTTATATTTCCTTTCAAGATATATTCGTTGAGACTTCACTGATGATCCAGCAGTTAAGATTTCAACTTTCAGTGCAGGGGATTTGGGTTTGATCCCTCGTTGGGGAACTAAAAGATCCCACATGCCTAGAGGCCCCAAAATCAAAACATAAAACAAAAGCAATATTGTAACAAATTCAATAAAGACTTAAAAAATGCTTCACATAAAAAATAAAAATAAAAAAATAGAGACTGACCTTAAAGAAAAAGGAAAGTTTAGTGCAATCTTCAGCATTATTACTTGGCTTTTTTCCTTCAATACTTCATTTTAGAAAGATACGTAGGTCTGCCTAGTGGTCCAGTGATTAAGAATCCACCTGCTAATGCAGGGGACATGGGTTCAATCCCTGGTCCAGGAAGATTCCATATGCCACAGGGTAACTAAGCCTTTTTGCCACAACTACTGAGCCTGTGCTCTAGAGTGCGTGCTCTGGAACAAAAGGAACCACTGCGAGGAGAAGCCTGTGCTTCACAACTAGAGAAGGCCCACACAGAGCAACAAGGACCCAGGGCAGCCAAAAATAAGTGATAAGTAAATTAAAAAAATTTTTTTCTTAAACTTAAAAAAAAGAAAGACACTTGGTACACGATGGTAAATAGACCAGTATCAGATGCCCCAATTAGAAGGTAATTGTAAAAAAAAAAAAAAAAAAGTTAACAAAAATAAATGGTACTAAATTCTGTGGAGGGTTGTCGATGATCTTTCATTTTTAAAAATTTTTGTGTATTTAACTCTGGCTGCCCTGGGTCTTCATTGATGCACGTGGGCTTTCTCTATTTGCAGTGAGTGGGGGCTACTCTCTAGTTGTGGTGCTTGGACTTCTTCCTGTGGCTTCTCTTATTGAGGAGCACAGATTCAGTAGTTGGCGGTTCTTGGACTTAGTTGCTCCAAGGCATGCAGAATCTTCCTGGATCAGGGATCAAACCCACGTCTCCTGCATTGGCAAGCAGATTCTTTACCACTGAGCCACCAGGGCAGACCTGTCAATGATCTTTTAAGAATATTCTAACCTGGAGATGCTACTGGTGATTTGAGAGTTCTGTGGTGTTCTGCCTGAGCAGGAAGGAAATTTGGGGGTTAACCATGCTCCCACTGAGAAGGATCAGGGTGCAGTGCTTCCTTCACCCTTTCTCAGCATGACCAACCTCACTCATGCATGGACGGATTGTCCCCTACCTGGTGGGCTTCTCCCATGTGTACGTACACAACATGCGTGGGCCATGACTCGTATTAAACTTCACTCCTGGTCAACTTTCCCCTGAGATTAAACATTAACCCTGATGTTTAATCTGGCAGGGGCTTCATTTTATATAACCTTTAGATCAATCCTCACATTCTGCAGATGGAGAAGCTGAGTCCTGGAGGGGAGAAGTGACTTGAGATGTCACAGCCAAGTCGTGTGCTGAGCTGGGGACCAACTGCAAACTCTTGGTCCAGAAAGCCATTGTGCACAAAATGGGAAAGTTATGAATTGATCACAGATGAGGTGGACACCCCAACTTGGCCTCGAGCAGGTGTCTTTGTCTTGAGGTCTGTGGAGCACGCTGTCGTGGAGTTCACTCCACAAATGTGTTTGGAGCCACTTCAGTGGTGTGAGGGGGACTGTTTTGGAGGCTGGGGGTATATGGGTAGGGCTTCCCAGGTGACTTAGTGGTAAAGAAGCTGCCTGCAATGCAGGCGACACGGGAGTTACTGGTTCCATCCTTGGGTCAGGGAGATCCTCTGGAGGAGGGCATGGCAACCCACTCCAGTATTCTTGCCTGGAGAATCTCATGGACAGAGGAGCCTGGTGGGCTTCAGTCCACAGGGTCACAGGAGATTCAGACACGATGGAAGTGACTCAGCGCACATGCTCCATGATCAAAATACACAGGTCTTTGCTCCCTGGTGTCAACAGACAACACAGATGGATAAAGAGAATTCTCTCCCATCAGTGGTGCTATACTGGGTATGACTGGAGTGCAAGGTGGTTTTGGCAGGGGTAATCAAGGCAGCTTCTTAGAGGAGGTGACCACTAGGCTTGGATTTCATCACAACTTGGAGGAGTGTTAGGGGCTGAATTGTATCCTCAGCCCGAAATTCATATATTGGAGTCCTCACCCCCAGGACTTCAGAATGTGACTGTATTTGGAGATGAGGGGCTTCACAGAGGTGATCAGAGTAAAACGATGTCACTAGGGTGGGCTCTAATCCATAAGACTGGGGTCTTTGTAAATGGGGGACATGTGGACACAGAGACACAGAGAGAAGCCAGCATCTAAAAGACAATGAGAGAGGCCTCATAAGAAAGCAGCCCTCCAACGTTCCCAGTGTCCCAGTGGTTAGGACTCCTTTCTTCTGCTGCATGGTTTCGATCCCTGGTTGGGAAACTAAGATTCTGCCTCATGCCAGTTGGCATGACCAAAGGAATAAAAATAATACATAAAATAAACCTTAAAAAAACTGGGGTGTTTGAGTGATGTCCGACTCTTTATGACCCCATGGACTGTAGCCCACCAGGCTCCTCTCTCTCTGAGATTCTCCACATAAGAATACTGTAGTGGGTTGCCATTTCCTTCTCCAAGGGATCTTCCCAATTCGCGGATTGAACTCGAGTCTCTTATGCACCACCTGGGAAGCCCATGAGGTGAGAAAAGTCAATTGAAAAAAAAAGGAACCAGCCTTGCAGATACCTTGGTCTTGGACTTCTAGCCTCTGAGACTGGGAGGAAAAGATATTTCTGTTGCTCCAGCCTCCCAGGTCTTGGGACTTTGTCTTAGCAGCTACAGCAAACAAATTCAGAAGGTGAGGGATGGAGGGCCTGGACCAATTCGGGATCTAGATGCCCCCACATGCCTCTTCCTCCCCCACCCAAAGCACCATCCCAGAATCCCTCGGGGCTGAGCCAGAGGAGACTGACGCCTGGTCTCCTCCCCCACAAGGGGAAGGAAGCTGAGCTGACCACATCCGCAGCCAAGGGAGGCCTCCTTTTCCTGGTGAGAGGGTCAGCTGTGACCCTTGGACCCATCAGCCATAAAACAATCACGGAGATGGGATGAGATGGTGGTGAGACCTGGTAGGGGGCAGGGGTGGGGACCGGCCCTAGGGGTGTGGATCTTGAGATGGGTGAAGGACTGACCCTGTTTGCTGATCCAGATTCAGGACCCTCACTCAGGGAACACTGACCCAAAGACCACCTGGTCTTGGGAAGCTGGAGGACCCCTTTCCTATGATTGGCTAAGGCCTAAGCCCAGGCACCAAGCTTGGAGAACAAGACCCCTGACCCAAAGGACCTCCCAGCCCTGTCCATAAACACAGCCCACCCAGCCCCACGCAGAAACTTCTAGAACCATCACAGGACTGATCATTGGACTTTTCACCCTGGAACAAGGCACCACCCTTCCCTCAGGGTCTTTGTGGTGAGGCCCCCTCCCTGACCACTTAATATAAAATTACAAATCGCCTCCCCCTCCACATACTCGCCATGTCTCTTTTTTGCTTTATTCCTCTGTATCTGGTCTCTTCAATTTATTTTTTAATTTTTAAATTCAAGTATAATTTCTTTACAATTTTGTGTTTCTCTTCAATGTATTTATTTACTTGCTTATACACAACTGATTTTACTTAATATCTGTCTCCCCCACCTAGGAACATCAGCTCCACGGGGGTGGGGCATGGGCAATAACAGTTTATGTTCTCTGCTGGGTCCCCAAGGTCTGACACACAGCAGGCACTCAAGAAGCAGTGGTCACAAGAATGAATGAATGAGGACTTCCCTCGTTGTCCAGTGGCTAAGACTCCAAGCTCCCAATGCAAGGGGCCCAGGTTCTATTCCTTGTCAGGGAACAAGATTCCATGGGCTACAACTAAAGATCCTGTGTGCTGCAACTAAAACCTCACACAGGACTTCCCTGATGGTCCTGTGGTTAAGAATCTGCCTTGCAATGCAGGGGTTACAGGTTCGATCCCTGATCCAGGAAGATCCCACATGCCGTAAAGTAACTAAACCTATGTGCCACAACTACTGAGCCCTGGTGCCTAGATCCCGTGCTCCGCAGTAAGAGAAGCCACTGCAATGAGTAGCCTGCTCAAAGCAGCAAAGCGTAAGTCCTCACTGCAATGAAGAGTAGCCTCTGGTGCAACTAGAGAAAACCTGGGCACAGCAATGAAGACTCAGTACAGCCAAAAATAAGTAAATAATTTTTTTAAACAGACCTCACATAGCCAAATAAATAAATAATAAAATTAAAAAAATAAAAGAATGAATGAATGCCTGAACATAGGGAGCCTCACCCCCACTCCCTGAAAAAGTCTCCCTGGTGGCATTGGGAAGCCCTGGTTCAAACTTCCTGTCTTCACCCCTCCCCCTCCAGAGCTGCTAGCCCCCTGGACTAGGCAGCCCAGAGAATTAGGTGCTAATGAGTTGGCATTGCCCAAGAGGCTGATCAGAGTCCCCTGGTCCCCAGCCCCTGCCTGCCCCTGCCACACCCATGTCACAAGGGTTTTACTCACTGCCTGGCCTGGCTGGACCCCAAGGGAGGGTCCCAGAGAAGAAGGAGGAGAAAGAAGAAGGGGAGGGGCTGATGATCTTGGACTTCCTTACCTGTCCCTCCAAAACTGATCTAAAGGGAAGTGTAGAGAAGACTTTCTGGCAAACAGTCCAAGGAATGGGGAGGCGACATGGTGACAAGAGGCAAGTCCCCATCTGGAGTGGGGGACCTGGGCGTTGTCTCAATGCCGGCTGACTCATGGAGTGGTCACAGTGAGTCATAACCCCTTATTAGCGCCTCTGTCCTGTGCAGAACAGGGACTGTCGCCACGACCAGACTTGTGAGGCCAAAGGGCTGAAGCAGTCGGAAAGTAACAGGAGGGTGTCTGCCTGAGGAGTGCCTCGGGACTGGAGCCTGGCATGTTTCTCACAGATGCATATAGTAGTAATAATAGCAACAACACTAAAAATGGGCAGAATTGGAGCTCTAACTGGGTGTGGGATCTCTTCTGAGCACTCCATTTTTATTTTTTATTTTTTATTTTTTTAGGGTTTCCCAGGTGGCTCAGCGGTAAAGAATCTGCCTGCCAGTACAGGAGACACAGGTTCAATTCCTGGGCCAGAAAGACCCACTGAAGGAGGAAATAGCAACCCACTCCAGTATTCTTGCCTGGAGAATGTCACGGACAGAGGAGTCTGGTGGACTACACAGTCCGTGGGGTCACAGAGTCAGACACTAGTGAGCACACAGCACAAATAAACCCATGTTGCTTTTTAAAAATCTTTATGTATTCTTTCATTCATTTATTTGGCTGTGCCAGGTCTTAGTTGCAGCATGCAAACTCTCAGCTGTGGCATGTGAGATCTGCTTCCCTGATCAGAGATCGAACTCTCACCCTCTTGGTTGGAAGGTGAAGTCTTAGCCACTGGACCACCAGGGAAGTCTCTCCATATGTTTTAATGGAGAGAAGAATTTTAATGGAGAGAATAAAACACCCAAGAATCTGTGTTTTATACATTAAATAAGAAGAGTTTCTATATCTGTGTTTTATACATTCAAAGAGTATGATTTTTTTTTTCACCCAGATAAACATATGGTACACAAGCGTATATATAGTATACTTGTGGATATAAAATTTCATGGTGGAGCAGTTATGAAAATGTCTTCAAATGCTCCTTCTGAGCGACCAGAATAAAAAAAAAATATTGAGAAACACTGACTTATCAAATATAAATAACCATATGTTTTCAATATTGTACCATACCAGCACATAAAGATAATCCTCATTCACTTTCACAGCTATGTAATATTCCAGTGTGTTAACGCATCAGACTCTATTAATCGATGACCTATGGATGAATATTTTGGTTGTTTCTAATGTTTTACATATGTGTAAATTTATGTATAAATGTATTATGTATGTGATTGTTCATTATGTATTTAGTATGCTTTTTATTGAGGAAGAATTAATTTATAATAATGATGCATAGATCTTAGGTGTGTTCAATTTGATGAATTCTGACAATTCTGGACAGTCAAGTAACCAACACTAAAAATAAGATATGGAATATTTTCTCTGCCCTAGAAAGTTTCTTCATGCCTGTGTCCAGTCCATTCCCCATTCTACTCCAGGTAACCACTTTTTTCAAGCCGGTTTTAGAAAAAGCAAAGGAACCAGAGATCAAATTGCCAACATCTGCTGGATCATCGAAAAAGCAAGAGAGTTCCAGAAAAACATCTATTTCTGCTTTATTGACTATGCCAAAGCCTTTGACTATGTGGATCAGAATAAACTGTGGAAAATTCTGAAAGAGATGGAATACCAGACCACCTGACCTGCCTCTTGGGAAACCAGTATGCAAGTCAGGAAGCAACAGTTAGAACTGGACATGCAACAACAGACTGGTTCCAAATAGGAAAAGGAGTACGTCAAGGCTGTATCTTGCCACCTTGCTTATTTAGCTTATATGCAGAGTACATCATGAGAAACACTGGGCTGGATGAAGCACAAGCTGGAATCAAGATTGCCTGGAGAAATATCAATAACCTCAGGTATGCAGATGACACCACCCTTATGGCAGAAAGGGAAGAAGAATAAAGAGCCTCTTGATTAAAGTGAAAGAGGAGGGTGAAAAAGTTGGCTTAAAGTTCAACATTCAGAAAATGAAGATCATGGCATCTGGTCCCATCACTTCATGGGAAATAGATGGGGAAACAGTGGAAACAGTGGCGGACTTTATTTTTCTGGTCTCCAAAATCACTGCTGATGGTGATTGCAGCCATGAAATTAAAAGACACTTACTCCTTGGAAGGAAAGTTATGACCAACCTGGACAGCATATTAAAAAGCAGAGACATTACTTTGTCAACAAAGGTCCGTCTAGTCAAGGCTATGGTTTTTCCAGTGGTCATGTATGGATGTAAGAGTTGGACTGTTAAGAAAGCTGAACACCAAAGAATTGATGCTTTTGAACTGTGGTGTTGGAGGAGACTCTTCAGAGTCCCTTGGACAGCAAGGCGATCCAACCAGTCTACCCTAACAGAGATCAGTCCTGGGTGTTCATTGGAAAGACTGATGTTGAAGCTGAAACTCCAATACTTTGGCCACCTGATGCAAAGAGCTGACTCATTTGAAAAGACCCTGATGCTGGGAAAGATTGAGGGCAGGAGGAGAAGCGGACAACAGAGGATGAGATGGTTGGATGGCATCACCAACTCAATGGACATGAGTCTGGGTAAACTCCGGGAGTTGGTGATGGACAGGGAGGCCTGGCGTGCTGCAGTTCGTGGGGTTGCAGGGAGTCGGACACGACTGAGTGACTGAACTGAGCTGAACTGAACTGAACCACTTTCTATCACCAAGAATTACTGTTTCCTTTTTGTCAAGTCACAAGTCATGTGGAATCTTAGTTCCCTGACCAGGGATGAACATGTGCCCCCTGCATTGGTAACACCGCATCCAACTGCTGGACTGCCAGGGAATTCCCACCAAAAATTACTTTTGTCTCTTCTCTGGGTATCATTTAAATGGAATCTTACATATATATGCTTTTGCGTCTGGCTTCTTTTATCATTATGCATTTGAAATTCATATGTACTGTTGAATTTATAATTAATAGTAACTTATTCCTTTTTATTGATGAGTAGCATTGTGTTGTACGGATATACCAGTTTGTTTATCTACTCCCCTATTATTGGATATTTGAGTTGTTTACTGTTTGGGACAATTATGAAAGAGATTGCTATGAACATTCATGTACAAGTCTTTCTGTGAACATATATTTACATTTCTCTTAGGTAGATACCCAGGAATACAATTGCTAAGTCATATGGTAAATGCATTTTTAACTGTAAGAGATTGCCCAGATTTCCAAAGTTTCCCCAAGAGGCTGGACCATTTTGATTCCCACCAACAACAGGGGAGAATTCTGGTTGCTCCATATTTTCCACCAACATCTGATGTTGTCTTTTTTTATTGTAGTCAGGCTAGTCTAGTGAAGTTGCTCAGTCGTGTCCGACTCTTTGCAACCCCGTGGACTGTAGCTTACCATCCTCCTCCATCCATGGGATTTTTCCAGGCAAGAGTACTGGAATGGGTTGCCATTTCCTTCTCCAGGGGATCTTCCTGACCCAGGGATCAAACCCGGATCTCCCGCATTGCAGGCAGACTTTACCGTTGAGCCACCAGGGAAGCCCCTAGTCAGGCTAGTGGGTATCTTTAAATGTTTCCATGTGTCAGAAATGGTTCCCTAAGAATCAAGTAACAGTTAGAAGCAAAGCTCACACCCAACAAGGATGTTTGAGAAATGCTACAAATTCATACCTTCTGAGAGTGTTCCAGAGAATTGTAAAGGCTCTGACAAGTTCCACAAAGCTGTTTATTAACACAGTGTCCCTCAGTCTTGTTTGACCACAGCATCCTCTTGTGTCTTGGGTTGTGTTTTATACTTAAACTCATTGGTGGAATCTATTGTGGGAATTTTACTTTAGATTCCAACTTAGCATTGCTCTGAAGCATGGGTTTGTGTCCGGTAAGTTAGATCATGATATCAAGGACATCAAAAAGTCCTCTTGTCCCTCAAGTGCTTATCCTCATCTAATCTTTTCAGGTATCTCTTCACTGTGCTCAGTCCTGTCCGAATCTCCGTGGTCCCAGGGACTCTAACCCTTCAGGTTTCTCTGTCCGTGGAACTTTCCAGGCAAGAATACTGGAGTGCGCTGCCATTTCCTATTCCAGGGGATCTTCTGGACCTGGGGATCGAACCCATGTCTCTTGCACGTCCTGCGTTGCAGGCAGATTCTTTATCAGTGTGCCACCTGGAAGCCCCATCTTTTCATTAGGGCATATGAAAGCCTTCTAAAGCCCATGACTATAAAATTATAAAAGGGGACATCCCTGGTGGTCTGGTGGTTAAAAAGACTCTGTGCTTCCAATGCAAGGGGCGTGAGTTCAATCCCTGTTTGGGGAACTAAGATCTCACATGCCATGTGGCATGGCCAAGAAAATACAAATGAATGAATGAATTAAAATAAAATTACAAAAAAGTAACAAATATCCTGCGGAAAAGACTGTGGGGGTCTAAATACCCATGTAGGTGTTAAGTGAGTAATGCTAGATCATTTATTGAGGCAGATTTGGATAAGAAGATGAGGACAAGTTCTATGTCAAGGGTACTGGGGCTCCTGAGAGTCATAAATGGGAGTGAGGGGGAGGCAGAGACAAGTCCAGAAGTCAACTTTCACCTACTTTCTACACCTGCCAAGACAGTCCTGGAAAGGTGCCTCCACAAGCCAAGGCTGAATAAATATTACTACTGGGAACACTAAGCCAAACCAAACCAAACAAACCCCTTAAAAATCCAACGGAGAGTAGTGAAAAAGGAAAGGAAAGATGCAGAGGCCAAGAGTGAGCTAATGTTACCAGTATCTGGTGTGTGTGGGGGCAGTCACAGTAACGCAAGGGTCCTCCTGCCTGGCACTGCTAACATCAAGGTCAGGCATTCCCTATGGGGGGCTGTCCTGGGAACTGTGATGTGTGGAGCAGTATCCCTAGCCTCCACTTCACTCCAGGAGCACCCCCAGTTGTGACAACCACAGGTGTTATTGTGAGATAAGAGCAACACTCTGGCACAGCTCATAGTAGGTCTTAAATTTTTATTGCCTGAATAAATAATTGCTGGCCTATGGAGAAACATACACCAAATGTGTATTTCTTGAGAGCAAGGAGAGTGTTTGAGTTACTGTGCAAACCTAGCATCTAGCATCTTGGCCAGCATACAGAAGGCTTGTCATCCATTCACTAAGCTCCCAAGAGCTTCCACTGTATTTAGTATAAACCAGTGGGTTTTCCTGGTGGCTCAGATGGTAAAGAGTCTTCCTGCAATGTGGGAGACCCAAGTTCAATCCCTGGGTTGGGAAGATCCCCTGGAGAAGGGAATGGCAACCACTTTGGTATTCTTGCCTGGGAAATCCCATGGATAGAGAAGCCTGGTGGGCTAAAGTCCACAGGATCACAAAAAGATGCAACTAACTTAAAATTCTTGCCACAGCCCACAAGACTCTGCGTGACCTGCTCTGTTCCCTCCGTGTCCTCCTTTCTTTCCTCTTGCCCTTCACTCACTGTTCTCCAGACACACGGGCCTTCTTGCTGTTCCTCCAACACACCAGCTAGAGCCCTGCCCCAGGGCCTTTGCATGAGCTGTTCCTTGACCTGAAACAGTCTTTCACCAGATCATCCAGTGGCTGGGCTCTTGCTCATCATTTAGGACTGTACTTAAATGTCACCTTCCGAAAGAATCCTGGAACTTTCCTGGTGGTCCAGTGGTTAAGAATCCTTCTTCCAATGCAGGGCATGCATGTTCGATCCTGGATCAGGGAACTAAGATCCCACATGAAATGCAGCCCCCCCCCAAAAAAAAAATTCATGGCAGGCAGTTAAAGAAAGCACACTAATTCTTTTAAGGCATTAAAAAAAAATAAAAATAAAGTCTTTGCCAGCCCTGTGTTGCTGTGTACATGATTACATTTCGCTTCTTGGTAGCATTCACCCATTTGTCAGCTATTGGTGTGTTTATGCTTTTATGATCTAGCTTGTCCACTGTCCTAGGAGTTGCCAGATGAGTAAGAGTTGATGGAGTGCCTCCTGTGTGCTGGGCATCTTTAAGACACTGGGGACCCAGCTGAGAGCAAAAGAGCTTCTATTCTCCCCCTGAAGGTGCTCACATGAAAGGGCAGAGGAGCAATGAGAGAAGAATATAGGTAAGTAAACAAGAAAATTTCCAATAGTGAGTTCCATGAAAACAGTGATGTGATCAAGAGGTAAGGGGTGGGGGGCTCCTCCCTGGTTGTGTGTGTTGCGAGTGGATGGAATCCGAGAGGGGCTTCTCAGTTGTCTGGGCTGGATTCCACAAATAGCAAATATTCAGGAATGTGTGAACACAGTGAGAGTTGGGTTGAACAGATATGCCTTCCAGGCAGAGGAAGCAGCCAGTGCAAAGGCCCTGAGGCAGGAATCAGTTTGGCTTGCAATAAATATCTGTTGCGAATAAGTGAAGGTTAGAAGGTTCTAGAAGGAATTGATTGCTCTGGTTTGGCCGGAGAGACCTTGCCTGGGGGAAGGGGGCTTTGAGGGTTGCCCGCTGTGATGAAAGAAGGGAACTCCTGGCTGAAGGAAGGGAGCCCCCAAAAGTCTGGGCTATTATTTTGAGTTCTGTTTTGTTCTGGGAGTGGACGGGACCGGCTAAGGGCCCTGGGCTCTCTTGGAGCCGACATCCGGGGACTATAGAAAGAAACAGTCCCCAAAAGTAGGGGAAAGGTCATGCTGGAGCCCGGCACCCCAGACTTTGGCCTTTGCCCACTGCGACTGGAAAAGCACAAAACATACGAGATAACGGTCTTCCGCCCCTCCCCCTAGTCTGCCCCGCTGTCATTGGCCCTTAACTCTGTCCGTCCTGCCTGTTGCCCAATCAGCACCTTGGAGTGGGCTGGGAGCGCCCCGGGACTATTTCAGCATCTTTTGGGGCGTAGTAACAACCACAGAGAAGACGCAGCTGAGCCCGGAGACCTGATGGCAGACTGAGCCTCCAGCTCGAGGCAGACGCAGGAGGTCTGGAGAAGGAGCTAGCGGGGCCCATGGATGGGGATTTAGCCGTTGGAAAGGTGAGACCTGCACCGGTCCCCAGGGGAGGGACGATTTATGCCAGGAACTCTCCCCAAGCTCCCAGAATTGGCAGGCACCTCACACCCCATTGTACAGATGGGAAGACTGAGACCCAGAGGGAGACTACAATGACTAAGATTGTGTCTCTATTGCGGGCTGCTGCTGGACTTGATTCTGGGCCTCTCTGCCTTCCAGAAAAGGGTGCGCGTGGGGAGGGATTCTGACAGAATGGGAATGCAAGAGGGGGCTAGCTTCATCCGCTGTCCATCCCCACGGGGGCAGCTGTCTAGCGCTTTTTAAATAAATTGGCTCCTAGGAGTCTCTGGATTGGCCCCATAACAGAGATTTTGAGATTGAGGCTCCGCAGACAGGAGGGGCAGGCTGACCTGGGGGCTGCAGCTGGGACTGAAGCAGAGGGGAAGGTACCTCAGGTGGTGGCAGATGGGTGGTGGGCAGGAGAGGGGCTGCATGACTCTCACAGGTGTCCCCTCCTCGCCCCAGATGGCTTCCTCCACCAGTCCCATGGGCCCTATCGACAGCCTGGAACTCCTGGATCTCCTGTTTGACCGGCAGGATGGCGTCCTGAGACACGTAGAGCTAGGAGAGGACTGGGACCATGGGAAGGACCAGGTGATAACCCAATGCGTCGTCCCCACCTTCCCCCCCACCCCCAGGTCAGAGCCGGGACTCCGCTCAGCTTTGTGCCTTTACCACGCACATGTGTGATTCTAGCAAAGCACATTATTGTATAAAACCTTTCAGCCACCCTAAGGGCCAGATGACATCGCCTTCTTCTTAAAGGGGTGGAAAGCAAGGCCCAGAGAGGAGTGGTAACTTGTCCTGGGTCACACAGCAGTTTGAAGTTGGCTCCAGACTTAAACTTGGGGCTTGTTCCTCACTTGACACGGTTTGATGTTGTTCCCGAGCTACACAGTTGTGTTCAGGCTCCAGCAACGCCAGTGGGCAAGGAACATTAGCTCTTTCCACATTACAGAAAGGATGTGTGAGGCCCAAAGAGGGTCAGCGGCTTACCCAGAGACACATAGCAACGCAAAGCAAAGCATAGACCTCCTAATTCCCACCGGTGCTCTCTGTCCCAACAGGTCCTGCCAGGTGCGGACTCTGATGACTTCCTCAACTCCATCCTGGGTTCTGGAGATTCAGACTCCCCAACCTGGTCCCCCGCTGCCAGTGACAGTGGCATCTCAGAAGATCTGCCCTCTGACCCCCAGGACACGCCTCCACGCGGTGGGGTGCCTGCCACCCCTGCCGGCTGCCATAGTGTGGAGTCTTGCAAGGGGCCCTGCCCCTCCTACCATCCTGGCCCCACCTGCCCTGCCAGGCACCTAGGGCCAGTGGCCCCAAGGCTTGAGACTTCTGTTGCCATAGACCTGGGTGAGTCCTGTGTCAGCCGACTATCCTTGCCTTGTCCCAGGCACTGAATGCACAAATCCACCCTTTGAGATGGGCACTGGTGTGCTGTCAAGGACCCATTTTCCGGATGGTTAAGAGATGAGTCAGAGCCGCAGAGCTGGGATGCAATCTGCCTCAAGCATTGGGCTGGCAACCTCATTTTTTATACCTTCCATGCCTGGTTCATAGGAGACTCAATGAAAGTTCGTGAGACTATGGGATCCCAGGCCTTGGAGTGCTCCCCCAGACCTGGGGAAAGGCCTGACGCAGAAGACTCCACCAAGAGGACATCCTTTGTCTTTTGAGCCCCACAGTGGGGTGGGAGACTTGACAAAACTGAGGCTCAGAGAGGTTCACTCCCTTACCCAAGGTCACACAGCTCCGCCCAGTTGGGATTAGAAGCAAGGGCCATCTGACTCGGAAGACAGAGCAGCTCACCTATGGGGTGCCAGGTAGCTCGTGGGAGGGAACTGTGGATGAATCAGAACTGGTCCCTGCCCCCAGGAGGAGATAAGGCCAGGCTGTCTGCAGATCCAGCCCCTAATCCTGAGTGATAACAGCCACTCCCTCTTGGGCTGGCTGTGGGTCCCTAACAACGTCCCGATTAACTGGGGTCCCTGTCTTATGGCAGAGGGGAAACTGAGGCAACTGGTCCTGGAGTCCCAAGCCAGGTAACAATGCCTAGCACATTAGGGTCGATGCTGTAGCTTTGTTGGAGGAGGCAGGTAGGACCTGGGAGCTCGAGGCCCCCTGCCTGACCCCCACCCCATCTCCATCCACATGTGCCCTGTTAGAAATGTGGAGCCCACGCATCTATGCCGAGAAGCAGACCGACCTGGCTGACTCGCCCTCACGCTACAACCTCACAGTCAAAGACCTCCTCCTCTCCGGCAGCAGCGGGGACCTGGTGAGCAGCCCCCACCTGCCCCCTGGAGCATCAGAGCTGGGAGGGGGACTGGGCTCATGGGGCCCCAATACACCCATTTTGAAAACTGGAAGACAGTCACAGACAGGGATTGGTATTTGGTCCCAGGTCTTTTAATTCATAGCAACCTGAAAATTGAGGCTATTATCTTAATTTCACATATGAGGAAATGGGCACAGAGAGCTTTAGTAATTTGCCTTAAATCACACAGCTGCAGCAGGCCCAATTCCTGAGCTGACCTATTGGGTCTATTGTGCCCTTTGTATGCTTACCTTGGGCTATCTTATCTTGCCCTGAGCTTCTGCTATGGGCAAACCAGGCCTGAGAACCCAATTAGTGCCCTGCTCCCTTTCACAGATGAGAAAACCAGTCCCCAGAGAGGTTAAGCCACAGACCCAAAGTCACACAGCAAGCAAGTGGCCAAGTCAGGATTTGATCTCCTGATGCCTAAAGTTGTCCTGACAACCTCTAAAAAAGACCAGAACACCCCTCTTGACTTGAGAGACCTGCAGTGAGCATCAGCTGTGTACTCAGTCTGTGGGGACCTCATGGTCAAGAGGGGACAGTGACTGCTTAGGGAAGTGTATCCATAAGGGAGAGAGGCTAGAGGGGCATTGCAGGTCCAGGAAGGCTTCCTGGAGGAGACAGAACTTCAGCAGGTCTTGAAGGATAGGAAAGACAAATGACTGCTTCGGAAATGCTAACTGGATTTTGTAAAAATATCAAGTTTAATATCATTGTTCTGTGTGTAACAACTTTTGGAAGTGGGAGGCCTTATTCCCATATTGCAGATGAATACACTGAGGCTTGAGCCCTGAGGAGAAAATGGTTGGACTGATCAATGGCCTGGAATTTGATTCGATAGATAGCAGGCTGCCCCAGTCTCTACCTTTATTCCTCAGTCATGGTGTGACATTCCTAGGACTTGGCTGTCTGATGACACGGTTCTTTTGTTTTCAGTGTTTCTATTTCATGATTTAAATTTAGTTTGAAAATTTTTTGAATAGTCAAATGCATGCACACAGTCCAAGTTCCAAAGGTACAAACAGGTACCCAGGGAGAACCACCTCTCACTCTCTTTTCCCGGAGGCTTACTTATCCTACATCCTGTTTGTTGGATTTTCTGTTTGCTGTTGCAGACAAGAGCTGCAAGGAATGTTCAGAGCCCGGAGCAGTGCGTAGCCTGTAGTAGGTGCTAAACACATAACTGTCAAATGACTCTTTGTGAAACAAACAAACAAAAAACCACACTTGTATCTGTAAGATGAATTCCTGGAAACGGAATGGCTGTGGGCTGGTTCTTTGGAGCCCTAGTGCCGGTGTGGACCTTACAGCGACTGGATCAATTGTTTCTCGATGCCTTTTATTTCCCAGAGGCAGTCTCTGTCTCTGCCCCCAAAGCAGTTCTCCTGGTTTCCCCACAGCAGCAACATCACCTGGCAGCCCCCCACCTGTTGCGACCTGGGCCTGGGCACTGCCAGGAGCTGGTGCTGACGGAGGATGAGAAGAAGCTACTAGCCAAAGAAGGCATCACTCTGCCCACTCAGCTGCCCCTTACCAAAGTGAGTCAGTCAGTGGGACCCCTGGCTCTGGGCCTCACCCCATTTCCTGCAGCAGCATGCCCACGAGTCTCACCTTTGTGTGCTTGTGTGTGTGTGTGTGTGTGCGCACACGCTCAGTCATGTCCAACTCTTTGCGACCCTGTGGCTGGTAGCCCACCAGGTTCCTTTGTCCATGGCGATCTTCAGGCAAGAATACTGGCGTGGGTTGCCACTCCGTGCTCCAGGGGATCTTCCCGACCCAGGGGTCAGACTCATGTCTCTTGGACTTCCTGCGTTGGCAGGTGGATTCTTTACTTCTGCACCACCTGGGAAGCCTGAGTCTCACCTTTACGTCTCCCTCACTGGTGGCTCAGACGGCAAAGAATCCGCCTGCAATGCTGGAGACCTAGGTTTGATCCCTGTGTTGGGAAGATCCCCTGCGGGAGGGCATGGCAACCCACTCCAGTATTCTTGCTTGGAGAATTCCCATGGACGGGGGAATCTGGCGGGCTACAGTCGGTGGGGTCACAAAGAGTCGGACACGACTAGTGACTAAGCACAGCACACACAACTAGAATGTTAGGATGTGTCTGTCACCAGAACCAGAAAATTCATACTCAAAGCCAACACAGTGGGGGCTTTCTAGCTGGCCGTGGCCTCCACTCAGCCTGTTCAGTTCAGTTCAGTTCAGTTCAGTTGCTCCGTCGTGTCCGACTCTTTGCGACCCCATGAATTGCAGCATGCCAGGCCTCCCTGTCCATCACCAACTCCCGGAGTTCACTCAGACACGTGTCCATCGAGTCAGTGATGCCATCCAGCCTGTTCACTCAGTGTCAATACCTGAGTTTGCCTTTTCCAATTGAAAGACTTCTCTTAGTGATAACTGGCCTCGGAAAAGGCTCCAATCCCACACATGGCCAGACGGTGGTGCAATTGCACCAGTGCACAAGATCTAGTTGTTAATGGAACTGGGATTGGGAGCAGGGAAGACCATCAGGAAACCAGGACCATTTCCATCCCCCCCGCCCCCACAACCACAAGAGACTCTGAAGGAGTTTGAGGACAGAAAATCTGGCCTTCAAGCCATGAAGGGCCTGCCCTCAAGTCCCTGAGTCTGGCTCCCTTGGGAGGATACCGGAGGTGAAATTGTGGGGTCTGGACAAGAGAGTGGACCCTTCAGACTGACTCAGTCTCCCCATGTCACTCTGCAGTATGAGGAGCGAGTGCTGAAAAAGATCCGCCGGAAAATCCGAAACAAACAGTCAGCTCAAGAAAGCCGGAAAAAGAAGAAGGAATACATTGATGGCCTGGAGACTCGGTAAGGCTGGGGGCCCAGGACCCCACACTCAAGGTGGGAGGGTGGGGACTGAGGCCTGAGAGAGGCATGCAGTGGCGCAAAGGTCACAATCTGCCTGTGTGTGTGTGTGTGTGTATGTGTGTGTGTGTGTGTGCGCGTGTGTGTTCAGTTGCTCAGTGATGTTCGACTGCATGGACTCCAACCTGCCAGGCTCCTCTGTCCATGGGACTCTCCAGGCAAGAACACTGGACTGGGTAGCCATTTCCTTCTCCAGGGGGTCTTCCCAACCCAGGGATCGAACCCATGTCTTCTGAGTCTCCTGCGTTGGCAAGTGGATTCTTTACCACTGTGCCACATGGGAGCGACCATTTTGTATGTGAATTGCAAGGATGGAAAAATGCCTAGAAGTGGTACAGGGCTCAATTTTGAGGCCCCTAATCCCCTAGAACAGGGGTCCCCAATTCCTGGGCCATGGACTGGTACCAATCCGTGGCCTGTCAGGAACCAGGCCGCACAGCAGGAGGTGAGCAGCAGGCAAGGGAGCAACGGTGTTTACAACTGCTCCTCACCACTCATATTACCGCCTTAGCCCCTCCTGTGAGATCAGCAGTGGCACTAGATTCTCCTGGAAGCACAAACCCTAACCCTAAAGTCAAGGTGGAATATCCTGAGTTTCCATAAAATAGGAACAAAGGGAAAATTAAATGTAAGGTGCTTGAATCATCCTAAGACTATCCCCTCCACACCCCGGATTCATGGAAGAACTGTCTTCCTTGAAACCGGTTCCAGGTGCCAAAAAGTTTGGGGATCACTGCCCTAGATGATGTTATGCCAAGAAGGGAGGTTGTGTCCTGGCTCTTTGCCTGTAGGTGGGACATTTACTTCCCTTGTCTGAGCCTCTCTGATCCTCAGAGCTGTCATGGCTTCCTTCTTGGGAGTGGAAGGAAGGAGGAACTTCCTCAACTTAAGAACTGTGCACTCTCAGTTCAGTTCAGTCGCTCAGTCATGTCCAACTCTTTGTGACCCCACGGACTGCAGCACACCAGGCTTTCCTGTCCATCACCAACTCCCGGAGCTTGCTCAAACTCATGTCCATTGAGTCAGTGATGCCATCCAACCATCTCATCCTCTGTCATCCCCTTCTCCTGCCGTCAATGTTTCCCAGCATCCAGGTCTTTTCCAATGAGTCAGTTCTTCGCATCAGGTGGCCAAAGTATTGGAGTTTCAGCCTCAGGATCATCTTTCCAATGAATCTTCAGGACTGATTTCCTTTAGGATTGACTGGTTTGATCTCCTTGCAGTCCAGGGGATTCTCAAGAGTCTTCTCCAACACCACAGTTCAAAAGCATCGTTCTTTGGCACTCAGCTTTCTTTATAGTCCAACTCTCACACCCATACATGACTACTGGAAAAACCATAGCTTTGATTAGATGGAGCCTTTGTTGGCAAAATAATGTCTCTGATTTTTAATATGCTGTCTAAGTTAATCATCGCTTTTCTTCCAAGAAGCAAGCTTCTTTTAATTTCATGGCTGCAGTCACCATCTGTAGTGATTTTGGAGCCCCAGAAAATAAAGTCTGTCACTGTCTCCATTTTTTCTAATCCCTGTGCACTCTGCTGCTGCTGCTGATGCTAAGTCGCTTCAGTTGTGTCTGACTCTGTGTGATCCCAGAGACGGCAGCCCACCAGGCTCCCCCGTCCCTGGGATTCTCCAGGCAAGAACACTGGAGTGGGTTGCCATTTCATTCTCCAGTGCATGAAAGTGAAAAGCGAAAGTAAAGTCGCTCAGTGGTATCCTTTTAGTGACCCCATGGACCACAGCCTACCAGGCTCCTCCGTCCATGGGATTTTCCAGGCAAGAGTACTGGAGTGGGGTGCCATCGCCTTCTCCGCCTGTGCACTCTAATCCCATCCAATCACCTCTCTAAACTAATACAGGATACTGAGAGACAGGGTCCTTATTATTCTTTAATGTGGTGGTGGTGTTCAGTCGCTCAGTCGTGTCTGACTCTTTGTGACCCCATGGTCTGTAGCACACCAGGTTTCCCTGCCCTTCACCTTCTCCCGGAGCTTGCTCAAACTCATATCCAATTAGTCAGTGATGCCACCCAACCATCTCATCCCCTGTCATCCGCTTCTCCTCCTGCCCTCAGTCTTTCCCAGCATCAGGGTAGGAAACATAAAAGCTTAGTTCACTCACTTTTTAGACCAAAAGTGATTTTAGTAAATGTTACAGGTCTATCTGCGTTTTCTATTTCTTCCCTAGTCAATTTTGGGATGTGTTATTCTTCTGGGAAGTTGTCCATTTCAAATTTATTGACATAAGACAGTTCATAGTTCTCTCCCATTATTTTTTTAAGCTTTGAATCATTTATAGCTGGGACCTTTGTAATAATTCATGTTGTGTATTTGCACCTTCGCTCGTTTTTTATCTTGAGCAATCTTGCCAGAACTTTATTTATTGTTTTCAAAGAATGAATTTGACTTTTCCTCCCACTCAATTGTGTTTTTGTGTACTAGTTCCTTTATTTCTACTCTTAGCTTTATTGTGTTTTTCATTTTTTGTTTTTAGTGAGTTTATTCTGTTGTTCTTTTGCTGATTTTTAAACTTGTATGTTCAGCTGCAGGCTTCCCTGGTGGCTCAGACTGTAAAAAATCTGCCTGCAATTCAGGAGACCTGGGTTTGATCCCTGGGTGGGGAAGATCCCCTGGAGGAGGGCATGGCAACCCACTCCAGGATTCTTGCCTGGAGCATCCCCATGGACAGAGGAGCCTGGTGGGCTACAGTCCATGGGGTCACAAAGAGTCAGACACGATTGAGCGACTAGGCACAGCGCACACAGCACAGCTGCTTAAACTGTAATAAGGTGATCCGTTTTCTCCTCAGCACGGCTTTAGCTGTGTCTCACACATCTTGATTTGGATGTTGTCATTACTTGGTTCCTAGGTCTTCCCTACTTTACACTGTGGATTCTTCTTTATCCCATGAGTTATTTAGGAGGGCCTTTTAGTGGGAGAATTTATTCTCTTCCCTAGATTCTAACATATCCTTATGCCACAATTTGAATATTTTATTTTTTTTATAAGTTTATTTATTTATGTTGGCTGTGCTGAGTCTTCATTGCTGTGCGTGATCTTTCTCTAGTTGCAGGAAGTGGGGGCTACTCTCTAGTTGTGATGTGCGGGCTTCTCATTGCAGTGGTTTCTCTTTCTTCTTTTTAAAAATATTTATTTGGCTGTGTGAGTTCCTAGCTGTAGCACGTGGGATCCAGTTCCTCGACCAGGGATCAACTTGGGCCCCTTGCATCGGAAGCGTGTGAAGTCCTAGCCACTGGACCACCAGGGAACTCCTGAGGTGGCTTCTCTTGTGGCAGAGCTTGGGCTCTAGGTTCTTGGGCTGAAGCAGTTGCAGCTTGTGGGATATGTAGGGGTCACAGGCATATTCTGAGTGTCACTGTGATGTTGCATTTGCAGGATGTCAGCCTGCACCGCCCAGAATCAGGAGCTTCAGAGGAAGGTCTTGCATCTTGAAAAGCAGAACCTGTGAGTCTTGGTGTGACCGGGACTGAGGACAGGGGGAAGCTGACTCTGGAGTCTCTTGCAGGAGAGGTGGACAAGGGGGGGACAGGCTTTGTGATAGAAGGGCAGAGCAAAAGGTGAGGATTCCACCCAGAGAGGGGGCAGGCTGCATAGAAGAGGGGATTTAGACTTGGGCCCTTGAAGGACGTATAAGAGTTCCGTAGAGAGAAGGTGCTGCTAGTGGAGGAAATGGCATATGAATGGCCAAAGGCTAGGAGTATGGTGTGCTGGAGAACTGCAGGTGATTCCATCTATGGGGTATGTGTACTAATTCAGTTTTATTAGCATCTACTCAGTGCCAGGCATAGTTCTGGGTACTGATACCTCAATAGTGAGCAAAACAGATACAATCTCTCCACTTAAAAGACTCATATTCTAGTGAGAAACATACTCAAGACAAACAAAACTATGTAAAAGATCATTCAAACAGCGGGAAGGGGCTAGAGAGTGAGAGGGGGGCTATTTTAGGCAGGGAGGCCAGATAAGGTGACATTTGAGATGAGATTCAACAGATAAGAAAGCAGCAATGAGGACCCAGGCTTTTACCCCAAGGGAGGTGGGAACCTGGAGGACTGGGAACTGAATCACATTTGAAAAGTGTGGAGTGTGAACCCTAGAGTGGGCACGAGAGGCTAGAGGGGACCAGAGGTGGGGGCTGGTGTCCAGGTGAGTGATGATGGCAACCTGGATGGAGGAGGCTGGGTGTCAGAAAAGTGGGTGAGATGTTCAGTGGAGATTTATTGAGGGAGCTTCTGGGACTTTTAAAAGCAATAGGGCCTTGAGGGGTGGATAGGATTCAGACCTCAGCCAGGCTGGGAGATACTAGAAATGGACAGGGAGCCAGGTGAAGGCCATACAGGGCTCAGCCAAGGCTTCCCATTTCCGTTAAGGTCTCTCTTGGAACAGCTGAAGAAACTCCAGGCCATTGTGGTCCAGTCCACCAGCAAATCAGCACAGACGGGCACATGCATAGCAGTGAGTCGGGGGGTGTCCTCAACCTTGGCAGAGGGCCCTGTCGGGGAGGAGGGCATGAGTAGGAGCAGAGCCCTGAGCACCGGGTCAAGCACGATCTAGTCTTCTGGGCCTCTGTTTTCCTGCTTAAGTGTGCTCAGGGGTTGGGGAGGGATGGGGTAACCCTGCCCACATCTCCACCAGGTCCTGCTCTTCTCCTTCGCCCTCATCATCCTCCCCTCCATCAGCCCTTTCACCTCCAACAGAGCCGAGAGCCCCGGAGACTTCGCACCTGTGCGAGGTAGGTGGACTTGAGTTTGCTCTTCCTTCAAAAGCCCTCTGGGGTACATTCCCCTTGGCTCCCCAGTCCCCACTGGGGGAGGGGAAGGGGCCCCCTTGCAAGGGCTCCCTGAGGCTGGGGGCAAAGGAAAGAAGGGAACCAGCCCTCAGTCCATCCCTCATGACCCTCGCCGACCCCTTGCTCAGTTTTCTCCAGAACTCTACACAACGACGCTGCATCCCGGGTGGCTCCCGACACTGCACCAGGCTCCGAGGCCCCCGGACCCGGACCCAACACTGGCGCACTTCAGGAAAGGTCTCCAGGCAGCCCTCCGGAGGAATGGGAATCCCAGGACACACGTACTCTGGACAACTCGACAGAGGATCTGGACAACTCAATGCTGGTCCAGGGCAACTCCGTGAAGGAACTGGACCGGGCCACCCTACTGGACTGTGCCCCGCCTGAGCCAGCAGTCAGCCCGGGCCGTGTGGGGCTGGAGGCAGCAGGGGGAGAGCTGTGAGCACCATGGGTCCCTGCCCCCCTCTCCACCCTGGCCCCTCTGCTCAGGGGTGCTTCAATAGGTGCTGTAGTGGACAGGGACAGGCATGGGGATCTGAGGTGAGAGAGAGACCCTGGAGAAGATATTAGGATGGTGATACACAGATACACAGCTACAGACCCAGGGACCCAGGTACACACCGAAACTGATTCTCAGACACAGACCATAAGTCCACAAAGCCTGAGAAATCTACATGCAGATGCAGGTGTGGAAGGAAACAGGGACACACACATGGACTGATCCCTAACCTGGACAGATCGATACACACCAGGCCTCAATAACTACCCCACCCCCGGCCCTGGGGACTCCTCCCTGTCCCCTTGCACGCATGGAGGAGAAAGCAGCCAAGTCTGCAGGGACCCTGGCCCCAGAGCACGGGGTGAGCCTTAAACTTCGGCGCTGCCATGACCCACAACCTTTTCTTTTTTAGACTGCCATGATCCTTAATAAAGTATCTTGGCAGAACACGGCTGGCGTGGAGGTGGAGTGGGGTGGGGGCTAATTAGAGTCTGAGGCTCCCCAACCCACAGAAGGAAGGACTGGGCCAGCTGACGATAGAGGAGTGATGTGGGGGAGTCCCTGGACCCCAAGGCTGGAGCGGCGACGAGAGGCGCCAGGGTTGCCTTCAGGACCTTGGAGAGCGGCGGCTGATGGAGGGCTGGGCGCGCCAGGAGCGCGAGGTTCTGACGGCTCTGGCCCCGCCCCGCCCCGCCCCGCCCCAGACCCTTCAAGAGAGTCCGCGGAAGGCCTGGGGCAGCTGCTTTCCTGGGGGGCTAGGCTGCCAACCCGGCTTGTCTTATGGATGAGGAGACTGAACCGTCGGAATGAAGGGACTCGCCAAGGTCACAGCTGGGGGCATGGACCCCAGCTGCACCAACGCTCTTCCTTTAAAGAGTCACACCTGGATCCCTGCCAGCTTTGGGCAGGTGTGGGGATGTGGGGTCCGGTGGGGGAATTTTCAATCGCGATTAGATGTGGCCTCTCTCCTCGAGGGGCTCACAGCCTAGTAGCAGAGGGCACGGATTAAAGAATCACAGAGACAATATTTACAAATGGAGGACTCAAGGAATGTCAACAGCTGGTAAGGCCTTCCTTCACCGCCAGGCCTGGACTGTATGAATGTCCCAGCACACACACATACCAGGGGCCGCGGGCACCACACAGTCCTACCCCCAGGGATTGGACTCTGGGCAAGGTTGTGGATGGTAAACACAGACTCAAGATGCAAGAAATTCTGCTTTTATTGCATTGAAGGCTTTTCTGGAAGCCTGGAGGAAGTCAAGTGGACCCACTTGCCTCCCTCCAGCCACAAAGGCAGTGTGAACCTCTGTTGTCTGTCCTGCCATGAAGTTTGGCTCCTAAATGGTGGCTGTGTGTCCCCTCCCTCCTAGAGGGGCTGTGAAGGCTGTGTGGGGATAGGCAGGGGCTGGGGAGTGTGAGGGTCCAGGGGGCAGACAGGCTTGATTCCTGTTTAGGCTGGAAATCAGGGAGGGCCTGGTCACGCCTCCCAAGAACACCCTGAGTCAGGGGCTGGAGACTGGGGGTGGAGCAGGTGTGGGGTTGTCAGCTCCAAGTTCAGGATCTGGGGCAGGGATGCTCCTTGCCAAGCCCCCTCCATAGGCCCCAAGTTAAAGGGAGGTCTAGTGGACGGCAAGTCTGCCCCTGGGCCTGGAGCCCAGCTCTCAGCACCCTGAGGTCTCCCCCAAAGGACAGAAATGAGTAACAAAGTGAGACTGGTAAGAAAAAAGAAAAAGAACCCACGATTTCTATTTAAAAAAAAACCTGCCCTCCCCGGGGCCCCTGGTCAGCTAGGAACCACCTCGGTTTTCACTCTTTTGGGAGGCCTGTGAGGGGCAGGGCTGTCCGGCTGCTCCCTTTTGGGGCTGGTGGGTCCGGAACCATTGTGCTGGGTGCAGGGCTCAGCTGTGGGTTCCTGCTTGGGGCTGGCGGGCACTGGGCTGTCGAGCTCGGGGGAGGCCTCCTCCTTGGGCTCCAGCTTGGGGGCAGGTGGGCGGGGCAGGGGCGGCAGTGCCCTCTCCACCACGTGGGGGCCGTCCCAGGCCGGGATCTCCAGGCCCAGGTGTTTCATGAGCCGCGTCATGACCTCATCGACATAACCGTGGATTCGCAGGTCTGCGTGGCGGTCCTGTGGAGGCGGGGAACAGTCAGGGGGAGGGAGAAGGCTTGAGGGGGGTCCAGGGGTGATATCGGGGGTAGGCTCCCACACGTACGTGCTTGGTGGGCTGAAGGTTGACGATAACCAGGCGACCTCCACGGCGCTTGGTGGCGAGGGGAAGGTTCCCGCTGGGCCGGATTTGCAGGGAGGTGCCCAGTGTGATGGACAGGTCTGCACTCCTGGGGCCAGGAGGCAGGATTAGTCTAAGCCCCTTGGCAAGGATCTCTGCAGCCCTCCTCCTGCCCCATGAGGCAGGGGCGTGTGGTGGCCAGCACATACACTCCCCGACCCTTGCTCAAACACCATGGCTTCACTGCTCTGCCAACACAACGGGGCCAGTCCCGGGAGACCTGCTCACACAGCACCCACCTCTGCTGGGGGCCCAGCCATGGCCTGCCTCTGACACTTCCCTTCTGCTGGGCCACCCCCTAACCCTGTCAGCAGAAGTGGAGCTGCTGGTGGGGAACTCCTGGGTTCTGATTCTGGCTCAGTCACTTCTGGGCTGGGCAGCCTGGATGGAGGAGTCCAGTTGCTCCAGCCTCAGTTTCCTCCTCTGTGAAATGGACCTGAGCAGCACCCACCCTGGGATGTGGTGAGGATGGTATGTGAGGGCTCAGTACAAGAGCTATTATGAGCAAAGCGAGGCCCAGACAGGGTGCTGATCACTCCTTTCTGGAGTCCTTTCCTGAGGTCCCTCGGGGCTGGAGCTGGCTGTGTTTCTGTCCCTCCCCCACCCACCCACCCGGGACCCACTGGGGTCACACCTGCTGGCCTCGTCTGCCAAGGTGAGGTCCCGGTCAGGCAGGGAATCCTCCCAATCCAGGATGGTGTCTCTCAGCTCCCCCCTGTAGGGAGGGCAGGGGAGTCAGCAGGAGACTGGCGGCCTCCCCTGGGGTCCAGGGCATGGGGAGGGGTCACTTACCTGCAGGCCCGCAACCCCCTGGACTTGGCCACGGTGCAGAGCCGGCCCGTGGGTTTCAGGCCCATGCTGCCCACCACGGTGTCCCGGACATACTGCCTGTGCCAAGGAGGAAAGGGTCGGCTCACCACTGGTTCCCAGGCAGCCACCCTGCAGCCCACCTGGGCAGCTCATGCAAAAAGCACACAGAGCTGTTTTCCCAGGAAAGTACGGGAGCGTAAGACCAGAATCTAAACATGAGGTGACAGCTGGCAAACCCAGCAGGGGTGGGGGATGGGGAAGCAGAGGGGGCCTTCCATGAAAAAGCTGGCCTGGGGACTTCCCTGGTAGGTTAGTGGTTAAGACTGCGAAAGAAGCATGGTTCTGCCAACACCTTGATGTTGGACTTGTAGCTTCCAGACCCATACGACTATGAATTGCTGTTGTTTTTAAGTTACTCAGGTTTGTGGTTGTCTCGGCAGCTGCAGGAAATGAACACACCTCCCAGGAAGAAGACACATGCCCAGATCCCACCGTGGAAGGGCCACACCCTTGAAATCTAGAAGCGGCAGGCTTAGTCACCAGGACCTTTTGGGAGCCCGACCTGGGTCATCCATGACTTGTGCCCGCCCTCCCGCAGTCGCACTCACGTCTTACACTTGACACACTCTTCTACAAACATGTTTCCGTGGAGCTCTGCCAGCTTGTCTCTGTGGGAGGAGAAGGAAGAGGCTCAGTGGAGGAGCAGGATCCCCAGATCCCCAGCCAGCCAAGATCCAGAGGGCTCAGGGCTGGAATCCTCCCAGGACCAGGAAGAGGGGATCCCGCCCCGCTCTCCAGGTGCGACTGAGAGACCTGACAGCTGAGCGCCAACCCTCCCTGGCTGCCTCGGTGAACTGCCCCAGGGGCCTGGAGAGGGAGGGGCTGCCATCCACGTCCATTTTCTAGATAAGGAAACTGAGGCTCAGGGAGAGGGGTGGCCTGCTCAAGGCAGGGCAGGGGGCTGGACACTGGGGGCACCTGGGGAAGCCGGAGCGCACGTGCAGTCCGTCCACGTTCTGGCTGACCAGGAAGCGCAGGAGGCCCACGCGCTCCAGCTGCACCAGCGCCATGTGAGTCTTTGTGGGCTGGGCATTCTCAAAGGTGGTGTCGAACTTGGGGGCCAGGCCCCGCTCCTCCATCGTCCAGACGCCATGGGGGCCCCTGCGGCAGCAGGTGGAAGAGACAGAGAGAGTTTAGAGATCAAGGAGAGAGAGAACAGAAAAAGAGAAACAGGCAGAGAAAAAGTCAGAGAGACAGAGATTGATATAGACAAAGGAGGTGAGGTAGAAGAGAGGGAGAGCGTGGTACATTACAGCAGAAATTATGCAACTCACCCAGCACTTACTGCTGCTGCACTTGGCACGGCCCTGCACGGGGGATGCTGGGGCCCTAGTGCACCCAGGCCCT
>NW_024070189.1:89763059-89861016 GCF_014754425.2 Oryx dammah
GGATGCTGGGGCCCTAGTGCACCCAGGCCCTGCCCTCAGGGAGTCCATGGCCCTGTACTGGGGGATGCTGGGCCCTAGTGCACCCAGACCCCGCCCTCAGGGAGTTCTCCATCTCGTGAGGAAGAGACACAGGTGGACACAGAGCCTCTGGCCCTCTGGAGGCCGGGGCAGAGGGAGCAATCCAGGGCTGGGCTGGCCCAGTGGAAGTGGTGAGGGCTCTTTGTGGGACTCTGGGAAGGCTTCCTGGAGGAGGCAGAGCTGTCTCTGAACAGAGAGGAAAGGGCAAGGCTGTTCAGACAGTCTGGGCACTGCAGGGGCTGAGGTTGGAGAGCTGAACCAAGGCTAGGTCAGGAAAGGCTTTGATTTCCAGCCCGAAGTGCTTGGAACTCTGAAGTGTGGCAATGGGGAGCTATGGCAGGTTATGGAAGGGGGATGAGATTCACACCTTAGAGTTCTAACACTCCTCCAGATGAGGAATCTGCTCTTCTGCTGTGAGAGTCTATGGTAGGGGCCTGAGAAGCCTCAGAAAGAGAATACAAGTGCAATAGGCCTGCCCATCTGGGTGGGGTTGCAAACTTCACACCTACAGGGGCCACTTGGAGGCCACAATTTTGAGACCCCGGTTTTTCAGCAATGAGACTCTTGTCTAACATAGGCTGCCCGAAGCAGAGCAAAGTTAGACATTATCTGGTTTCACACCCTCACTTGCAGTTGAGGAAACTGAGGTCTGGATGGTTTCTATGGTAATAATAGAAGCCAATATTTAGCCATGCACAATGGGCCTAGACAAAAGACTTATGTTTCCCAGCACCACTTGCAACTAGGTACAGTCACATGACCCAGTTTTGACCAATGAAAGGCAATGTTGGGTGTGATATAAAGGGACCTGCTTTGAAGAAAGGGTCTTACACATCCCCAACACCCTAGGGGACTGATGGGTCACCCTAGACTCAGTGGGAGGGAGGGCAGCAGGATGGGCTTTGATGCCTGTTCATCTGGCGAGCTCACAGGGAAGGCTGTGGCAGCCTGGCAGGCCCTGCCTCAACTTCCCGCCCTGCCCACCGACCTGAAGTCGGGGATGCCTGAGGCAGTGCTGATGCCTGCGCCTGTGTGGAACACCACACTGGAGGACTGCCAGATGAGCTGTGCCAGCTCCCACACCTTCTGCTCCAACTCCTCGGGGGGGTCGAAGACCTGTTGGGTGAGGGAGAGCAGCAGGGAGTGAAACAGAAGGGAGTGGGGCAGGTGCTAAATCTCTTTAGTCATGTCCGACTCTGTGTGACCCCAGGGACTGCAGACTGCCAGGCTCCTCTGTCCATGAATTGTCCAGGCAAGAATACTGGAGTGGGTTGCCATTTCCGACAAGAATGACAGAGCTACAGTGAGGCAGGAGGTACATGCCCCCCACCTCCCCTGCCACCTTAATGGTTAACCGATTGGAGACTCATTCCTAGTGCTCCAAAGAAACTCTGAGGTGAGAATAGCAAGACAATTAAGGTAGGACACTGGGCCCTGCCCAGATCACGTATTTCTCATTCTCGAAGTCAGGAGACCTTGCCGATCACACATGGGCAGAAAAGCTCCTTGGAGGTCAAAGGTGAATGATGCCAAAGGATAATCTACCCATGGGCCTTCGTAGTAGAATCTATCTCAGCTAAGAGATGCATGTGCACACATGGGAGGATCCTGAGATATACCAAATATGGACTCTGCACCAGGCAAATCGAAATGATTGGGCAAAGGAAATCCAGAAGAAATGCCCCATCGAAGTGATTTAAACTGCCACAAGAGCACAACTCAGGGACTCTCCCTGAGTCTGCCTGCGTGTCTATCCATATGTATTGTACTCTTTTTCCTCCTAATAAATACTCTACTTGCTTCACTACGTTCTGTCTCTGTGGAACTCTTTTCTGCAAAGCTGAAGGGCCAGGGGCCTTGTCACTGACCACTAGTCTAGTGGTTAGGATCTGGTGTTTTCACCACCTTGGCCCAGCTTCAATTTCTGGCTGAGAACCCAAGTACCACTTCAAGCGGTTTTAGGCCCAGGCCACTCGAGATCAATAAAATGTGACAAAAACTGATTAGAACCAACTAGGTCCAAGATGGCGGAAGATGAGCCTTCCAGTAGATCTTGAGTCTTATTATATGCTCATTGTAATACACCAGCATGATAAATGACATGACAGTTCAGAAGGCTAAAATGTGGGAGGTGGCCCAGTTCCTGGAAATCCCCACCCCTTCCCCAAAATAATTGGAATAATCCTCCCATTCACTAGCCTATGAAATTAACCAGCCCCTAAAAACTAACCACACCGTATTTCAGAACCTCTCACCTGCTGAGATGGCCCACACCCTGTCTGTGGAGTGTTTCTCCCAAGGCTGTTCTCACCTTTTGAGACAGATTGCATTCTGTCTGCAGATGGCGTTTCTCTCTAAATAAATCCCCTTCTTACCTATCACTTTGGGCTTCCCAGGTGGCGCTAGTGGTAAAGAACCCATCTGCCTATGCAGGAGACCTAAGAGACTCGGGCTCAATCCCTGGGTTGGGAAGATCCCCTGAAGAAGAAAATGGCAACCCACTCTAGTATTCTTGCCTGGAGAATCCCATAGACAGAGGAGCCTGGAAGGCTACGGCCCACAGGGTCACAAAGAGTCAGAAACAACTGAAGCGACTTAACATGCACACATGCACATATCTCTGTCTCACTGAATTCTTTCTGCAGTGAGAAATAAAGAAACTGAGCTTCACTAAGTCCTAAGACAAGGGTGTGATCTCAACTGAACCGTGGGTTCAAATCCCACCCCAAGTTGCATGGTTTTAGGAGAAGTTACAACATGTCCCACAGTGGGCAAGGCCACAAGCCACAGACTGCCTTGCCCAGGAGGAGGGGAAAGGGTGGGAAAAGGCAGCTTGTTATCACGTCCTTTCTCTGCCCACAGACCTCCAGGGCTCCCACCTCTCTCGATGGAAAAACCCAAGTCCCCACCAAGGCCCATAAAGCCCTGCAGGACCTGCCCCATCCCTGCTCTCCCCTCCTCCCTCTCTCCCCTTCGCTCACTCCACACAGGCCTCCTTGATGTTCCTCTAACACACCAGGCACAGTTCAGCCTCACGGCTTTGCAGAGGCAAAGCCCTCCACCTGGAATGTCCTTTGCCCAGACACCTACGTGACTCCCCTTGCACTTCCTCTCCATCTTGGCTCAAAAGCTATCTCATTTGCATACTCATGTTCACGGTAGCATTATTCAC
Source organism: Oryx dammah (assembly GCF_014754425.2). Lineage (NCBI taxonomy): Eukaryota > Metazoa > Chordata > Mammalia > Artiodactyla > Bovidae > Oryx > Oryx dammah. The sequence goes on from NW_024070189.1 coordinate 89,766,310, forward strand.
AGTCGCTAAATATGGGAGCAACCCCAGTGTGAATTAACAGATGAATGGATACTAACAAATGTGGTCTACATGTACAATCAAACCAGTCAATCCTAAAGGAAATTAACCCTTAATATTCATTGGAAGGACTGATACTGAAGATGAAGCTCCAATACTTTGGCCACCTGATGCGAAGAGCCAACTCATTAGAAAAGACCCTGATGCTGGGAAAGATTGAAGGCAGGAGGAAAAGAGGATGACAAAGGACGAGATGATTGGATGGCATCACCAACTCAATGGCCATGAATTTGAGCAAACTCCGAGAGATAGTGAAGGACAGGGAAGGCTGGCGTGCTGCAGTCCATGGGGTCCCAAAGAGTTGGACATGACTGAGTGACTGAAGAACAGCAACACATACAAGGGAATATCATTCAGCTTTAAAAAGGAAGAAAATTTGGACACATTATTCAATACAGATGAAACCTGAGGACATCATGCTCAGTGAAATCGGACAGACACAAAAACACAAATACTGTATGATTTCACTTAAGTGAGGTTCCCAAGAGGAGTCAGATACAAAGAGAAAGTAGATGGTGGGCCTGGGGCTGGGAGAGGGGATGGAGAATCACTGTTTAATGGGGACAGAGTTTTAGTTCGGGAAGAGGAGAAAGTTCTGCAAATGGATGGTGGTGATGGTTGCCTAACATTAAATGTATTTCACACTGCTGAGTTATCTTAGTGATGGCTATCACCAGCCACCTAGTTTGCAACGCAGCCCCCAGTTCTCATCATCTGCTTTACCTTTCTGCCTAGCGCTGACCACTATCTGACTGACTCCTTACATTTATTTGCTGCTCATCTGTCTCCCAGCTGGAACGAGGGGGCTTGGCCTGTTTGGTTCCCCATGTGGTCCCAGGATGAACGTAGGTGCTTAATAAATGTTTGTGGGTTAAAGTGAAAAAACTGGCAGGAGAAAAGAGTGGGGCTTCACACCATCTGAGAGCTCGTGAATGCCTGACTCAGAAGGAACGGACCAACCTTTGTGGGAGGGGGCAAGCTTCTCTCCAGTTTACAGGAGGGAAAGAGACCCAGAACGAAGGGATCCCACCAAGGTCTCAGTGCATGGCGGGGACTTCTCTCAGCGAGGCTGGATTTCCATCTTCCAGGTTCCTCCTCAGCTAAAAATCCTCATCAGCCTCAGGATAGTGTCAGATCCTCATCTTGGCACTTGAAGCCCATCCTGCCCGTTTTGGAAACCTCTCTGGCCAAATCTGCCCTCCAAGTTTGTCTATTGCCACCTCCCGCCTTTGCCCCGGTGCCTTCCTCCTGGAACTACATCCCTTGTTCCCCCATCAGAACTTCAGGACTTCTCGAAGTGGGTCCTATCCTCCGTCCCCTGCCGGACCGACCCGGAGCTGGGCGTGGTCGCATCCCCAGCCGCACTGGGTCGTCACTTCCCGCCCCCTCCTCACTGGGAAGTCCCTCCCATTGTCTAGCCTCAGTGTCTCCTGATATTCCCACAATGCTCCACTGCCAGCCGGTCCCGCCCAGCCCACGGCCTTGACGGCGGCCGTCGGAACCCCCAGCCGCGCTCACCTCGGGTAGACCGCACTTGCCCTTGTCCGCATACGGCGAAAGCCCCGCCGCGTAATTCACCGACATCCTCACTGCACCAACGGGAACAATAAAGTTTCCCTTGTTGCGGCCGCTTCCGCCGGAAATATGGTGGGACGAGGAAGAAGGAGGAGCCGTGTTCTCATCTTTCGTACCTGGCCGCTCCTCGCAAGGCGCATGCGCCATGCACTGTCGCCGCAGTCGCCATATTAACTGCTGGCAATGGCCTGCCGGGTTCTTATACGCTGGTCATGTGGGGTGGGGGCCTGGGAAAGGGTTGTTCAGTGACCCAGGCTGGATACTAGGGGACTGTCCTCGTGAGAGTTATCCAGTCACCTGTAAAATGAAGGGCGCAAGCGATCGGTTCCCTCTTTCCCCTTTTGAAAACGAGTAAACTGACGCCCACTTCCCTCCCCGCGTCCCCCAGTCCCAGGACAGAGCCTGAGAGAGGAAACCCAAACTCTTGCTTCCAATCCAAGGTTCTTCCCCTTGCATATTTCAGAAGTTTATAAATATACAAATTCAGGGTTCCTGTGCACGTGTGCTGGGTTCAGGACGCAATTTGGATCCTCACTAGGGAGGCTCACGGACGCCGCTCTAAGTTACCTGAACGTTATCCAGGTGTGTGATAATCACTCAGCAAGACAAGTCCTGACCGCACCAAGAGGCTGGAAAAACTGCTTATGTCCTTGTGGAGGCTTGAGGACTCATTCAGGAAATGTATTGAGCACCTACTGTGTGCTGGCGAGACGCTGGAGACCACCGGCAGCCCCCTGTGAAGGGGCAATGGTGACTTAGTGTGACTGGCGTGTAATGAGGGCCCTGGGCAATGAAGGAGCTCAAAGGAGGCGCCTGACCCAGCCTGGGGGCAATCAGGAAGGCTTCCTGGAGAAGGGGTGTTGCAGCAACTATCTGAACAGTGAGTACCAGTGAGAATCAGCCAGTTGGAGGTGACAGAAGGTACAGAAAGAAGGCTCCTGGCAGAGGAACCGCAAGTACAAAGGCTGAGAGGAGAGAAAGAAGGTGGCTCATTCCAGAAACTGAAATAAGTCCAGCGATGTTAGGGAAGAACCTCCGTGTCTTCCCGCCAGAGCCCCTTGGCCAACAGACAGCCCCGCTGCCACTCTGTCTCCTCCCTCTGCTCATCCTCGGGCCCCCTGGGGCAGCTGCCTGCTGAGAGCTGATCAGGTGTCAGGGCTGAGTGCTGGGAGCTGTGGGTGCGAGCTGGTGGCCCGGCTGGGAGCAGGTAACCAGAGCTGGCAGTGGACACGGTGGCCTAGTGCTGGCGGCACTGAAACTGCAGGAGGTAGGAGGGAAGGAGGTGAGGGAGGCCCAGGATGGAGGCTCCCCTAAGGGCCTCAGGCTCCTTGACCCCCAAGCCCTGGAAGGTGGGAGAAAGGAAAGGCCAGTGTGTGTCCCAGCCATGCTGAGGCACCGTCTCTCTCTCTCTCTCTCACACACACACACACACACACACGCGCTCGCGCGTGCACCTCTTACTTTTTTGTCTAGGATTCATACCCTCTCTTCCTGCTGCTGCAGCTCAATGTCCTGGCCCAGCCAGCAGGCCCTGTGGATATATCATCACCTCTTCCAGGAAGCAGCTCCGTAGATGAGGGTACTTTCCCCTTCCCCAAGCCGGCAGATTCCCTCCTGCCCAGACAACCTGTGGACTCCTCTCTTGGGTGTCAGTTACACCCTGCTGTAGGTGTGATTGAGTCTGTTAGACAAGAGTAAAGAAAAATGGTGGTGGGTGAATGCTTACATTGATGAACGGGGTAAATTGAAGGGGTGAATGAATGGATGGGTAGTAGATGGATAGGAGGGTGGATGGATGGGTGGATAGCTGGTAGGTAGGTGTTGGCTGGCTGGATGAGTGGATAGTTGAGGTGGATAGATGGATAGATGAGTAGTTGGGTGGGTGAATAGGCAGCTGGACGGTGGGTGTGTGGTGTATGAAGCATGGTTGAAGGGTTCATGGAGAACCATAAAAAGATGAGTTTGGTGGCTAGGTGGTGGCCAGTGGGTGGTTGGATGGATGAATGCATGGGTGACTGGATGGTGGGTGGATGGATCAACGGATGGTGGGTGGATGAACAAGTTGATGTGTGCATGTTGGATGGGTGGGTGTGTCAATGGTAGATAGATGGATGGATAGGTGAGTGAGTGAGTGGATAGGCAGGTGGGTGGATGGTGGATGGAGCATGGTTGAAGGGTGCATGAAGAACCATGAAAAGATGGATTGGGTGGATGAGTGGATGGGTAGTGGCCAGTGAGTGGTTGCAGAGGTGAATGAATGAGTGAGTGGATGGATGGGTGGATGGATCAGTGGATGGTGGGTGGATGTTGGATGGATGGGTGGGTAGATGGTGGATGGATGGATGGATAGGTGAGTAGGTAGGTGGGTGGGTAGGCAGGTGGATGAGGTGGGTGGTGGATAAAGCATGGTTGAAGGGTGCACAGAGAACCATGAGAACATGAGTTGGATGGGTGGTGGACAGTAGGTGGATGTAGAAATGCTTGGTGGGAGGATGGGTGCATAGGTGAGTGAATGGGTAGAAAGAAGGTTTGGAGAATTTATGGGCAGGTGGGCAGGTGAAGGAAACACCTTTACAGCAATCCCACTCTGACATAGGAAGGAATTCCTAGCCAGACACCCAGCAAAACACCCCCTTGAGATCGCTGCCTGACCTCTGTACCTGCAGGTTCACAAAACACAGAACAGGCTAAGCTGGACAGACATGCGTGCATAGACATACCTTGTGTTGAGCTGTGCACACACATGCATGGAGCCATCAATCACTCTAGACTTCCACCCACCTTGGGTGACTTGCCTCTGTGCTCTTATTCACGCAGGAACCAGGCTGGTGTAAAGGGTTTAGTCTCAAGGATGTTCTCTCTGACTTCCCAAAGAACATGCTCTATACTAAGAGGCGTCAACTCTGTGCCTGGCCCCTGAGGACCCACTAAGTATTCAGGAAAACAGAACCAGTCCAGACACTTCTAGCCTCTGGAGCCAAGGATGGAGCAGAAGAGCTGAGGGAACCCAATTTGGGAGTTAGAGTTCTGCCCATTAGTAAGAGGCAAAGCTGATCGGAACACCACAGGATTTTGGAACTAGGCTGGGAAAGATGAATAGGAGCTCACCAGAGGCAGGGTGGGGACAAGGCAGACATAACTGCACAGATAAAAGCTTGAAGACCAGAAAAAGCTTGTATCTACCTGGACAACAGGAAAAACTGGTGAGATGAATTTACTGAGCACCAACTGTTTGCCAGGCTCTAAGTTAGAGACCTCATGGGAAAGCAGAGGGAATTATCTCCTGCATTTTATGGAAGAGGGATGTGAAACTCGGAGAGGGGAAGTGATGCGATGAAGGACACAGAGCAGTTAGAAGATGGGATAGGTCTGTGACCTGCTCTAAGGGCTGGGATGGCCTGGGGAGGAGGAAGTGGTACTTTTGAGGAGTGAGAGGCAGGACGTCCCTCACCTCCTGGCTTTTCTCAGGAGGCCTGGGGAGAGGAGGAACGCCAGACGCTAGCTATGAAGACCCTCCGGGCACGATTTAAGAAGACAGAGGTGAGTCTGAGGCCGCTGAGACGCCCGCTATCTCTCAACTTCAGACTCCTGTCTCCCAGGACCTGGCTGAAGATCCACTGGGCCTTTGCACCATTGTCCTGTGTTGCTCATCACAGTCGTTTGGCAACTTCGTTACGACCAAGCCCCTCCCTGGTTCCCTATCAGCCACAGGTTCAAGTTTACCGTTTTATCCTCTGGCCAGCTCTCCGGTTTCTCTCTACTGCCCCCTGCTGCCCTCATCTCCACACTGCCTCCTGCTCAAGCTTTCCAGCCCCCATCCTTTTGCCCAGGCTGTTCCTTCCATCTGGCCTTTCCCTGTACTGCTCCCCATCAAGTCCTCCCCACTCTTCACAATTTGGCTCCAAGAAGATTTCTTCTGGAAGATCTCTACTCCCAGCTACAGTGACCATTGGCTCTTCTGGGGTCTCACTTTCTCAGGGATCCTGATATCTTGCTGCTGCTGCTGCTGTTGAGTATTCAGCAAATACTTGTATCCAATGCTGTTCTAGACACAAAGGCAACAGCAGTAAACAGGGCGAACAGAAACCCCTGCCCTCGTGGAGCTGACAGCCGCGTGTGGGTGATGGGTGCTGTTAATAAACAAGATAAATAAGTGAAAAGGCGTGCTTTGTACCAGGCAGACTAAGAAAGTAAAGAAAGGGAATTTGAAGCATCCAGGAGAGTGGAGATGGTTGCAGTTTTAAAGCAGATTGTCAGGGAACTTCCCTGGTGGTTGAGTGGCTAAGACTCCACGCTTCCAGTGCAGGGGGCCTGGGTTTGACTCCTGGTCAGGAAACTAGATCCCACATGCTACAGTTAAGAGTTTGCATGCCGCAATGAAAATTGAGGATCCTGAGTCCCACAGCTAAGACCCAGCACAGCCAAAGGAAAAAAAAATTGCCAAAATAAATAATAAAAATAACAATAAATAAATATTTTTAAAATGAAGCAGGTTGTCAGGAAAGGCCCCACCAAGAAGCTAATACAAGAGCAAAGATCAGAGGGGAAAGGAGGAGGAAATTGTGTGTGTATTTGAAAGACTTGCATTGCAGGCAGAGAGACCAGCCAGTGCAAAGGCCCTGAGGCAGGATCCAGTTGGCATCCCTTGCAGCTCTATCATGGACTATGAACTTCCTCAGTCATCCCTACTCCCTCCTAAGCCTCCTCTCCCTAGTCCCTGCCACGGTGGAGGGCAGTCCAGGGGAGAGTGACAGAAGCTGAGTGCAAATTCACACACAGTCAGGTAGCCAGCCTTCCTGAGCACTGGTCTTTGTGGCTGCCCGCTGTCAGGCTAAACTCCGCAATTACAGCACAAAGAAACTGAGTTCCAGAGAGGTTAACTTGGCTTTCTTGTCACAGAGCAAAGCAGCAACAGGGAAATTCAAGCCCACACGTGTCTGACTTCAGAACCCTTAGTCTTTCTACCATGATGGGGCCTTCCCATCAGCCAGGTGTGGCCCCAGGCAATCTGGGAGGCTACCTGGAGGAGGTGGTGCTGGAACAGAGCCTTGAAAGACAAGGAAGATTCAGACAAGTGAAGACACATGGCGGGTGAAGGGGAGGGGAGGTATATGGATATGGATTTGTATGGCTATAGATATGGATATGAGGATATGGACCAGTATGGGCAAAGGTTTGGAGGCTGGGCTGAGCCTGTTTGATACAGAGGCATTATGGGATGTTGAAGAAGTTCTTTTGGCTGCAGCAGACAATGTCGAAAACCAGCCAGAGGAACATGCTGGTTGTTGTTCAGTCACTCAGTTGTGTCTGACTCTGCAACCCCATGGACTGCAGCACGCCAGGCCTCCCTATCCTTCACTTTCTCCCAGAGTCGATGATGTCATCCAACCATCTCATCCTCTGTCGTCTCCTTCTCCTCCTGCCCTCAGCCTTTCCCAGCATCAGGGTCTTTTCTAGTGAGTCAGCTCTTCACATCAGGTGCCCAAAGTATTGGAGCTTCAGCTTCAGCATCTGTCCTTTCAGTGAATATTCAGAGTTGATTTCCTTTAGGAGTGACTGGTTCAATCTTGCTGCCCAAGGGACTCTCAAGAGTCTTCTCCAGCGCCACATTTCAAAACCATCAATTCTTCAGCACACAGCCTTCTTTATGGTCCAACACTCACATCTGTACATGACTACTGGAAAAACCATAGCTTTGACTATATGGACCTTTGTCAGCAAAGTGACATAAAAAATGGGGCAGAGGAAAAAGCCTGGTTTTATTCATTCATTCATTCATTCATTTACTTGGGCCGTGCTTCGAAACTTGCAGAATCTCAGTTCCCTGGCCAGGGACCGAACCTGTACCCCCTATAGAGGAAACTCAGAGCAGGGAATTCTGCCCCCCCAACCAATTCTTAAATATATTTGTATTATTTATCAATTTTAACATTCCTTCATTTTATTTATTTAAAATTTAAATTTCATGTTGTTGAATTTATTTTTATTTATTTCATGCTATTGTTTTTATTTTCAAACACTATAAGGAACTTTCCAGGTGCTTTGCAGACATCAGCCTATTTAATCCTCGTAACAATCATCTGCTGCTGCTGCTGCTAAGTCGCTTCAGTTGTGTCAGACTCTGAGCGACCCCATAGAAGGCAGCCCACTAGGCTCCGCCCTCCCTGGGATTCTCCAGGCAAGAACATGTGGGATGAGAGCTTTTATTATCTCCACTATTTAAATGAGTGAAGGATGCCCAGAGAGGTTAAGGAACTTGCCCAAGGTCACACAGCTAGCAAATGAGAGGCCCACCTTCTCCCTGGGCTCTGTTACTAGGAACAGGATAGGGCCTTGACTGTGAGGAAAGTGCACTGATTGAGAAGAGAGAGAGGGATTGGAGTGGGAGAAAGTGAGAAAGAAAGAGACAGAGCGAGGAATAAATGGCTTGTTAATCCCTACAAAATCTGGCATGGGTTCAGCTTCATTTGGGGCTTCCCTGGTAGCTCAGATGGTAAAGAATCTGCCTGCAATGGGGGAGACCCAGGTTCAATCCCTGGGTTGGGGAGATCCCCTGGAGAAAGAAATGGCAACCCACTCCAGTATTCTTATCTGGCAGAACCCCATGGACAGAGGAGCCTGGCAGGCTACAATCCATGGGGTCACAAAGAGTTGGAAACAACTGAGAGACGAACACTTTCACTTTCTTTTCAGCTTCATTTATTGCAGAGTGATCCTACAATTTTCATTCCATTTGGAATCAATTCCTAGTTAGTGTTCACATTTACCCCTAAGAATTCCTGAGAACTTGAAGTCAATGTTAGACCAAACAATATCATTGGTTTTTAATTTTGTTGTAAATTGAGAGGATGCTTTTAATCAGGAAGAGCATCTCAAATTTTTTATCTACTTCTATTCAGAGAAACCAGGAATCCAGGTATCAATCACATGGGTCTTCTCAACCATAACAGAGATAATACCAGAGAGCCTGTAGCCATAGCATTGTTAATTTCAGAAGCAGAGTTCTGTTGAAATAAAATTCTTCAAAAAGTTTGGGGCGCAAAAAAAAAAAAAAGAAAAAATGTACCTAATTTGGGACGTGACTGTGTTTTGATAGGTGCCTAGCACAGAGTCAGAAGGCAGGGGCGGGGGCAGAGGGGTGTAAAAAACTCCACCTGGGTGTGAGGGTCTCTGGAGTTGGGTGTTGGGGGGTGCGGCGAGCAGAGACACCAAAGGCTGGGGCAGGAGCGGCTGAGCAGAGGAGCAGGAGCAGAGGAGAAGCTGGGCCTCCATCCTTCCATTCCCCTGCAGCACGCCCCCACCCCCACCCCCCCACCCCCTCGCCCCGCCCCAGGGCTCCAGTTTCTCTGCTGGCAGCAGGAGTCAGGTTCAGCTTTTGTTCGGCTGCCCCGAGGGAAGAAAGCAAACACCCCTGACGGCAGTGGTCCTCCCCCGCCTCCCTCCGCCTCCATCTCCCTGGACATTCTGTTTCCCTTCCTTAGCACACAGCCCAGCCACCACACCTGGGCTCCAGACCTTCCCTGCTTCCACTGCTCTCAGGATCCAGCCTGCTTTGAGTCCTCTCCGGGCCTCAGTATTTCCATCTGTAAGATGGGAGTTAACTGGAAATAGGAGCCTCGTTTTTTGGATTCCCTCTGATCTCTTGCCCTTATTTCAGCTTTTAGAAAAATCCCACAAGAAAGAAGCTTGTGTATCTGTAAAAAAAAAATTTTTAGAAGATTCATAGACTCCCGGTGCCTCAGTGCTTTTTGGAAAGTCTGTCTGTCCCTGTCCCTCACTTTTACTCCCAGAGTCTCTATTTCTTTTTTCTTCCCCAACGTGAACAAACTAGTCTTTTGATATTGGGTCAAAAAAAGGCACTAGGGAATTGACTGAAATTTGTAGCTTGTAGTTTATTATTAGAATGCCCTGCAAAATACTCTTTTTGTTTGTTTCTTTGATTTTTTATTGAATTTGTTACAAATATTGCTTCTGTTTTGATTTTTTGGCTACGAGGCGGGTGGGGTCTTAGCTCCCTGACCAGGGATGGAACCTGCGCCCCCTGCATTGGAAGGCAAAGTCTTAACTACCAGACCTCCAGGGAAGTCCTGAAAAATACTCTTGAAATGAAGAAATGTACATGTGGATATTTACTAGATATATGACTTTATTTTAAATCTGAGTCACTATTTAATTCATTCAACAAACATTTAATGAATACCTACTGTAGGCTGGAGACCAAGGTTGGCTTCAGAGATGCTCCCACTCAGAAGAGCCCCGTGTTTGGTTTCATTTCTGCCTGTCTGACATTCTTAGTCACTTTTCAGCTGAGGGCCCTGCGTTTTCACTTTGTATCGGGCACTCCTAAATCTGTACATGGGACCCGCTGGGGAGATGCAGCAGTGACTAAGGGACACAAAAATTCCTGCCTGTGCAGAGATGACATTCTGTGGAGAGATCAAGAGGAAGTGATATTTTCAGAAAGGTACATGGGATGACGTCAGGTGATAATAAAAACCATAAAGGAAAATTGGCCCCCACTGAGGGAATCAGAGTGACAGGGGGTGACCAGAGAAGGGCTGTCTGAAGAGGTGTCTTCCAGTGCAAAAGACAGTGAAGGAATCAGCCTTGTAGGCGGTGGAGGAGAGAGGGCATCCCGGGTGGAGGGCACAGGAAGGGCAAAAGCGCGGAGGTGGGCAGAGCTGTCAGAGGACCGGAAAGGAGGCCACTGCAGCAGGAATCCATGGACCAGGGGACAGGCTGGGGGAAAAGCTCAGAGAGTTGATGAGGAGGCGTGATTAGAGCAAAAGTGGGCACATTTTTCATGTAAAAGGCCGGATGGTAAATTTCTTTTTCAGCCACACCTTGCAGCTTGTGGGATCTTTGTTCCCAGTGTGTGCATGCTAAGTAACTTCAGTCATGTCTGATGCTTTGCAAGTCCATGAACTGTAGCCTACTAGACTCCTCTGTCCATGGGATAACTTGGGAGTCCTAACCATTGGGCCATCAGGGAATTCCCAGAGGCTGTTTGAAAATTAATGAGCACATGCCAGTGTTGTTGTTCAGTTGCTCAGTGGTGTCCAACTCTTTGGACTGCAGCATGCCAGGCTTCCCTGTCCTTTACTGTCTCCCAGAGTTTGCTCAAACTTAATTGTCAGTGATGCCACCCAACCATCTCATCCTCTGCCATCCCCTTCTTCTGCCTTCAATATTTCCCAGCATCAGAGGCTTTTCCAATGAGTCAGCTCTTTGCATCAGGTGGCCAAAATATTGGAGCTCCAGCTTCAGCATCACTCCTTCCAATGAATATTCAGGGGTGCTTTCCTTTAGGATTGACTTGTTTGTTCTCCTTGCTATCCAAACTTGTTTTATGGACTCTGAAATGTGATTTTCATATAATTTGGGGGGTGGGGGTGGCCATACCTTGAGGAGTGTGGGATCTTACTTCCCCGACCAGGGATCAAACCTGCACCCCCTGCATTGGGAGAACAGAGTCTTAACCACTGGACTGCCAGGAAGTCCCCTCATATAATTTTCATGTGTTACAAACTATAACTCTACTTTTGATTTTTCCCCCCCTAACCACTTATACAGAGAAGGCAATGGCACCCCACTCCAGTACTCTTGCCTGAAAAATCCCATGGATGGAGGAGCCTGGTGGGCTGCAGTCCATGGGGTCTCTAAGAGTCGGACACGACTGAAGCGACTTAGCAGCAGCAGCAGTAGTAACCACTTATAAGTGTAAAAACCATTCTCAGCTCTTGGCCTGGACAAAACCAGGTGGGAGTGGGGTCGGGTGGGAGACCTTAGCTGGTGGACCCCATGCCATGGAACCTCCTGGGCTCTGTGAGCAGTTAGCATCTGATGACAAGTGAGGTCACTGGAGGCTTATGTGCAGGAGCGAGATATGCTCTGATGCAGGTTTAGGCAGCTGGTGGGCCAGGGAGGGGAATAGAAGCAAGCAGGCCCAGGTGGAGGTGACCCCACAGTGGAGCTGTGATGGGACTGACTGTGGGTGAGAAGGGGTCCTTGGATGCAGTTTGGCTTCCGGGTTGGGTGTGGGGCGAGAGAGAGGAGTCAGGTGGGATGGTGGTACCCTTAGCACACTGCCAGGGGAGGGACTTCTGATTGTGTCTGGCATCCAGAAGGACAGACCAAGGGCAATTGGAAATCTGAGGCCTGAGCTGGGAGATCCATTTCAGTCTCCTCTCTGGACAAGCCTAAGAGTCACCCCCCACCCAAGTGTAAGAGGAGAGAGGAGGCCTCGACACCCTCCCTCCAACTCCTCAACTGCTTATCAGGAAACTCTCCATTTACCTGTCCCCACCTCTCCCTACACCTGCCCAAAGGTGTCTGAGAATAATCACGGACAACAGCAGTGATCCTGCCCCCAGGGACACTGGGTGATGCCTCTGACATGGTTGTCACACAGTGGGCAGTGGGGAGGGGGGCTGCTCCTGGACCAAGGATGCTGTTCACACTGTCACAGAGTCCAGGATGGCCCCACCCCAGGGAATGACCAGACCCCAAATGTCAGCAGAGCCTCCAGGTGGAGGAACCTGGCTTTATGCTATCCACTCCGTTATCTATTCCATTTAACAGTGGAAGAATTGATGCCCAGAGAGGGAGAGTGGCTAGTCTCAGGTCACACAGCAGGTATGCAATGGCCAAGCTGTCTTCAAAGCCCCAGTGCCTGTCAGCAGCCATTGCTCTTAAATTCAGGCTCCTGGGACTTCCCTGGTGGTCCAGAGGTTAAGACTCCGCACTCCCAAGGCAGAGGGCATAGGTTCGATCCCTGGTGGAGAAATTAAGACCCCATATGCCTCGTGGTGCAGTCAGAAATAAAAATTAAGGTTAAAAATTCAGGCTCCTGAAAGCCTGTCTCTCCACACATCCCTTCTCTCCCCTGTAATCCCAACCTCCCACCTTTTCCTGACCATTTCTCAAATTTTCATTCACAACACAGTGGACTGTCCTGCCTTTTGGAACTGTTTGTGGCTCTCCTGACATCCCACACGCCTTGTTTCCCCCTAACTCCGGCTGCTATACACCATCTCTCCTCCTCCGCCCCACCCTTCAGTATGCCCCCCACCAATGCCCCAGGTCCTGGATTGGGGCAGAGTTACCACACTGGTCCAGGAGCGCAATTTATTTCATGATTTCTCCTTAACATGATCTTGTTCCTGCTGCTCCCCAATGCTGTCCATTCTTCAAGTTTCAACTCAGATGTCCTCTCTTGCAGGATCTCCCTGACTTCCCAGATAGTTTCAAGAGTCCTCTCTGAGCTTCCAGCTCATCTGAGCTTTCCCTTTAACAGCCCTGATCACTTTGGTTCATAAATCCGTGGGTGTGTCTGTCTCCCCAGGGACCTCAGTGACAGCAAGGACAACTGTCTTTGCCACCACTGAGTCCCAACGTGCAGGGTTGTGCCAGGCACCCTCTAGGACGTGTGGACTAAATGAATGCAATTGGCCTATGAGTCATGCCTTCACTGAGCAAACATTCACCAACTGCCTCACCCCACCCTGGGATCCAAGGCCCTTTGCCAGGGAGGCCTCAGTGGGACTCTGCTCTCAAGGGGCTCCCAATCTGAGAACGGAATGAGGGGAACACAGACCTTCCCATCTCCTTGGAGTTAGAGCTAAAGCTGGTGTCCTCGCTGTCTTTCAGTGGTTTAACTGAGCACCTATTATGTCCTGAGTCCCAGGATGCAGGGTTAGATATGCAGACAGTCTGACCGCATCTCTCTGTGATGAATGAATCTGTGTTTGTAGCACACTTGCTTTGTGTCAGGCACTATGTGTTGCAGAGGTCCCCAACCTTTTTGGCACCAGGAGTCAGTTCTGGGGAAGACAATATTTCCATGAGCCCGGGGTGTGGGGGTGGGGATAGTTTCAGGATGATTTAAGTGCATTACATTTATTTTGCAGTTTATTTCTATTTTGTGGCAATCTCAGGATTTTCCACCTTAACTTTTAGGGTTAGGGTTCAAGTTCCTCAGAATCTGATGCCCCTGCAGATCTGACAAGAGGCGGGGTTCAGGCAGTTAAACATCAATGAAGCTTCTCGGTTGCCCACCACTTACCTCCTGCTATGCGGCCTGGTTCCTAACAGGCCACCAACAGATACTGGTCCATGGCTGGGGGGCTGGGGACCCCTGATATATAGCATCTCATTTAGTCCTCCCAGTAACCTTCTGCAGTAGGTACTGTTTAATAGGAAACCCATTTCCTGGATGAGGAAAGTGAAATCCAAAGCAGGTAAGTATCTTGGCCCATCTTGTAGGTGGTAAATGCGAGTGTGTGGAGGGTGGCACTGGGGTGGGGGTGGGGGATGGTGTCCTGGATTCAAATTCAGGTTTGTCAAGACTGCAGAAAAGACCCACTGGCCGATGAATGAATGAGTGAGTGAGTGAATGAGTGACAGCCCGGATGGCCCAGCAGCAGTGGAACCAGGCCGAGTCACCTGAGACCCCCGCATCCCCCATTCCCCGGCCAGCTCAAAGGAGGCGGAGACGGATGCAGTCGGGTCCCTGGAGATGCTGGGAGCATGGCCCCCTTTGCCTCAGCCTCCTGGTGGCGAGAAGGTCAGGCCTGGCCTCGGCGGTGCCCCTCCCCCAGAGCCCATCCCCGCTCCCTGGCGCTCTCCCCCACCCGTAGGGGAGGGGCCGGGAGGGGGGCGGCAGGCGGGGCGCGGGGGAGGGGCGGTGCCTGGTTTGGCTGGACCGCGCGGGCCGGGCGGCCGAGCTCCGGCTTCGCCGGCCCCTACCTCCGGCCCCTCTGGCCCCTCCGACCGGGTCACCTCCCGGAGCCCGGCCGCCCGGCCGCCCGGCGCCCTGGACGCCATGAAGCAGCTGTGTCTGTGCGCCGCCTCCTCCTTCGCGGTAGGGCCGGGGGAGGGGGCGCGGGAGGGGGCTGGCGCGGGCCCTTCCTCCCCTCCCCGCCCCGCCCCGCCCCCTGACCGCTCAGAGCCTAGGCCCTCCACCAGCAGACCCGAGAGGGCGAAGCAGGGAGGACCGCGGAAGGGGGGGAAACAGAGGTGGGAGGGTGGATGGCACATATGGGGAGACAATTTTGAGGACAGATGGGGACACTTAGAGGAATTTAGAAGGCACGTGGGCGGACAGTTTTGGATGGGATCATCCAGGGGGACAATTTGGGTGATACTTTGACCTTTTTTGGGGAAAAGATATTGACATTTGGAGAACAATTTTGGAGGACGTCTGAAAGATTTTGGGGGGAGGACATTTTGGGGACATTTGACTGGGTCATTGGAGGGATGAATTTGGGGAAGATATTTAGTGATGCATTTAGGACATTTGTGGGACAATCTTGGTGTCTCAGGGGCAGAAGAAGGGTAGCTGGCAGAGGACAGTGTGAGGGACATTTAAGGAACATTTAGTGGTTCCTTTGGGAAGACTTTGGAGGGCAGTTCAGGAAGACGTGGTGAGGTGATATTAGAAAGGCAGGTTTCACCAAGAGATGGCTAGGGACCTAGGTTTGGGAGACAGCCTCTTGGAAAGATGCTGGGAGCTGAGCTGGGGGTGGTTTAATGGTACGGTTGCTGGCAGTGGTGGAGGACAGCTGGGGAGGCAGGTGCTAAGGACCCAGGCTGGAGGTATGCTGTCTCAGGCCCCCACCCAGGACCACTTCCCCCGGCAGCTGCGGCTCAGCCCCACTGACCTCAGCTCCTGCCCGCCCTGTGGCCCCTGCCCCATCCCGAAGCCGGCGGCAGCCAGAGGCAGGCGCCAGGCAAGTGCCCAGGACCAGCGGCGAGAGCCCAGAGCCCCTGCCGGGGGAGCGGGGAGGGACAGTGGCCACCAGTCCCATGTTCCTCTGGGTGTGCCCCGCAGAGCCAGGACTGGGGCAAAAGTGACGAGCGGCTGCTGCAGGCGGTGGAGAACAACGATCCCACGCGGGTGGCCTCCCTCATCGCCCGCAAGGGGCTGGTGCCCACCAAGCTGGACCCCGAGGGCAAGTCCGCGTGAGTGTCCATGTCCTGGGGGTGTGAGGGCTGAGGGGTGGCCACCCTGCAGTTGACCCCTGACCTCTGGCCTCCAGATTCCACCTGGCAGCCATGAGGGGTGCAGCCAGCTGTCTTGAGGTGATGCTGGCACACGGCGCCAACGCCATGAGCACGGACGGGGCAGGTACTACCCGCCGGCCCTGGGGGAGGTAGGAGGAACTCTGACCAGGTGCCCAGCCTGAGGGTCCAGTCACGCCCTGCTTCATGGCCTCAGTGTTCTGCTGAAAAGGGGGGTTCCCTTCAGTGCCCCTGGGGACAGGAGCATGTCAGGCTGCAATACCCAAGGATGGAGACTGGTTGGCAGTAGACAGACTGAGTCAACTTGTGAACTGGGGGAGCTGGGACTCAGGTAGTGGCTAAGTCAGAGGAAGCAGCAGAAACAGAGGAGTGTCTGAGCTTGAGGAGCATCTGAGGGCATGAGAATAACTAGTACAGTTTTTTGGGGGGAGTATCTGAGGTTCATGGAGTAGCTGGGGTTTAGCGGTAGAAGGAGCTCAGGGAGTAATGAGGCATGGGGCATAGCCAGGTGTAGGAGCCAGAATGTATGGAGTACTGGGGATTTACAGAGTATCAGAGATACGGACATAGCTGGCACTTTGATATAGTTGAGCTTAATAAAATAGCTAGGGCTTCCCTGGTAGCTCAGCTGGTAATGAATCCACCTGCAATACAGAAGACCCAGATCAATTCCTGGGTTGGGAAGATCTGGAGAAGGGATAGGCTACCCACTCCAGTATTCTTGCCTGGAGAATCCCCATGGACAGAGGACCCTGGCAGGCTACAGTCCCTGGGGTCGAAAAGAGTTGGATCCAACTGAGCAACTAAGCA
Source organism: Oryx dammah (assembly GCF_014754425.2). Lineage (NCBI taxonomy): Eukaryota > Metazoa > Chordata > Mammalia > Artiodactyla > Bovidae > Oryx > Oryx dammah. Next base: position 89,782,774 of record NW_024070189.1, read on the forward strand.
CAGCACATAAAGCAGCTGGGGACCTGGGGAGCAGCCGGGGACCTGGGGAGCAGCTGGGGACCTGGGGAGCAGCCGGGGACACTGGGGAGAAGCTGGGCTCTTGGGAAGTTGCTGGGGACCAGCCGGGGACCTGAGGAGTAGCTGGAGACCTGGGGAGCAGCTGAGGACCGTAGTGCTTGAGGAATGGAAAGATGTGGAGTGTAGCTAGGATGAGATTGTCTGAGACGCAGACCATCTGGGACTTGGAGAGTCTCTGGTCCCGGAAGTAGCAGGGTTTTGAGAATACCTGGGTTTGGAGACTAGCTAGAGTCATCACAATTATTGACACAGGTTTTGGGGGGGGTGGCAGCAGAAGCTCCCTGAGTATCTGAAGCTCTAGTACATTCTAGAATATTCATGTTCCCTTTTAGGTTACAACGCCCTCCACCTGGCCGCTAAGTACGGGCACCCACAGTGCTTGAAGCAACTACTGCAGGTCATTTCTTTTCCTGTCTCCAACACTTCCCAACCCCCCGATACTCCCCTGCCCTGGCTATTCCTGATGAGTTCCAGCAATTCATGGAAGCCCCAGATACACCTCGAATCCTAGGTCTTCCTTGGCCCCTTTTACTCCTGAGTCCTAGCTACTCCCTGGACAATGAGACTCTCCAAGTGTCCAGCTATGTCCCATATCCAAGAAATACTCTGAATAGAGGATATCTCCTGAGCCCCACCTTCTCTCTAAACTCTGGATACTCTCTTAGCCATAGCCACTTTCAGGGCTCCCACCTACTCCCCAAACCCCCAGCCGCCCCTGGGCTCCCAGCTAATCCCTCTTCCTCACCAATTTTCATAAGAGTCAAGATGGGGGCCCATGAGGAGTGGGTTCCACAGAGCAGGTGGGTGGGTGGGAGAGAGGAAGGGCCAAGGCACCTGAAATACAGCAGAGCCCAAGGAAGAGCCATTCCTAGAGAAATTAGGCAACAGATAAGGATGGCTCCACCTCCAGTGACCCATCCCTCCCCCCAGGCGTCCTGCGCGGTGGATACAGTGGACAGCAGTGGGTGGACCGCCCTGCATCATGCAGGTGGGTACAGCCTAGCCTCACCCTGGCCACCATGGCCCCCGGAGGCTGAGCTTGGGGATTATTCTACCTGGGGTCCTGGGGACGTGCCTGGGACATGTTCCACCTTCTTCCTCACGGAGCCCCTTGTTGTGCATTATCATTTCTTTTTTTTCTTTGGCTGTACTGTATCTTCATTGCATCATCCTTCATTGTGGTGCACAGGCTTCTCTAGTTATGGTTCACAGGCTCAGTGGTTGCAGTGCTCAGGCTTCATTGCTCTGCAGCATGAAGGGTCTTAGTTCCCCGACCAGGGATCGAACCCAAGTCCCTTGCATTGAAAGGCAAATTCTTAGCCACTGGAGCACCAAGTGGGGAGGATCCAGGCCGCCCGACCTCAAAGCACAGCCTACTGTATGCCAGGCCTGGGTGAGGACGATTGGAGGGTTATTGCTTCAAGGAACTCCTAGGGAACCTCAGGAAGGCTGAAGGTCTTCATAATCATCAAATCCAAACTTTTCCAAGGGAGGGGAAGAGACCCAAACCCCTTGAGGCAGAGCCCAGCCCAGTGTCTATACACCAGACCCATGACATTTGGGAATGTCTTTCACTTGATGACTCTCAAGGGAAAACATGAAATAGATTTGCTTTGGAGTTTTATTTAGTTGAAACATTCCCTGCAGTTAAAGTACGCTGCCACCTAGTGGTAGCAAAGCTTTTGCTCACTTTATGGAAGCTTCTTGGTTTTTTTCATTCAATAAATATTTGTCAAGTGTCTGCTGTGTGCCAGGCTCTGTTCTAAACAATGAGATTACAGCAGCAAACAAAATCCCATAAGCCCTTGGGCACACAGCAGATAATAACATAGAGTTTATTTATTTTTTTGTAGCTTTTTTAAAATTATTTTATCTTTATGGCCATGGTGAGGCATGTGGGAGCTTAGTTCCCTGACCAGGAATTGAACTCCGGCCCCCTGCAGCACAAACATGGGATTTTAACCACTGAACCACCAGGGAAGTCCAAAAGTTTGATGATTTCCAGTAGCACTTCCTTGCACAAAGCCTTCTCTTCCCTCTCTGAGGCTCTGGACATACATACCCTGTCCTACTTCTTTGACGACCAAGTCCTCCCAAGCTCCTCCCTGCCTCAGGGTCTGTGTCCATGCAGTGACCTCTGCCCTTCCCCTTTCACCATCAGAACTAAGAACTCAGATCAAACCCCAATAAGCCTGCTGAACCTCAGCAGAGGTCTGATCTCTCTAGTAAACAGTAACACTCTTTGGGGAATTCCCTGGCAGTCCAGTGGTTAGGGTTCCAAGCTTCCACTACAGGGGTTGTGAGTTCGATTCCTGGTCAGGGAATTAAGGTCCCACATGCCACGTGGAGTGACCAAAAAAAAAAAATTAACATTCTTTGTATGATGGTTTGGTATATAGTCAGTATACAGTTAATACCGGTTGAACAAAAAAGGGATAAATAGTTGAAAATCAGTGGAAAATTCCACCCCAAGAGGGAGCCACAGGCTTCCCTGGTGGCTCAGCGGTAAAGAATCCACTTGCACTGCAGGAGACAGGAAAGGCACAGGTTCAATCCCTGGGTCAGGAAGATCCCCTGAAGGAGGGCATGGCAACCCACTCCAGTATTCTTGCCTGGAGCATCCCATGGACAGAGGAGCCTGGTGGGCTACAGTCCATAGGGTTGTAAAGAATCGGATACGACTAAAGCAACTGAGCATGGACGCATGCAAGAAAGAACCACAGTGGAAAGATGAGGAAAGAGCTTTGGGTTGGGAGTTAGAAGACTCGGGTCCTCATTCTGGCTGTCTCTAACCCCCTGAGTGACCAGGGAGCTGGTTGGGGCTCAGTTTCCTCATCTGTAAAATTTAAGTCATATCTTTGTTACTGATCTTCTTCTGGGGGAGGTGAGAGTTTCTCATGAAATAAAGGATAAGAATGACACCCAGGGACATACCTGGTGGTCCAGTGGTCAAGAATCTGCCTCCCAATGCAGGGGACACAGGTTCAGTCCCTGGTCCAGAAAGATTCCACATGCCGAGTGGCACCTAAGTCCATGCACCACAGCTGCTGCCTGTGCTCAGCAATGAAGACCCAGCACAGCCAAAAAAATAATAATCACCCTCAAGCAGAAGGCCCCTAGAAAATATCAAAGCCTCGCCGTACCTACCCACCCTTCTCTCTTTCTCCAGCCGCTGGCGGCTGCATCTCCTGCTCAGAAATACTCTGCTCCTTCAAGGCCCATCTGAATCCCCGAGATCGGGTGAGTCCCTGGATTCTTTTGTTATTGTTGTTCAGTTGCTCAGTCATGTCTGACTCTGCGACCCCATGGACTGGAGCCCACCAGGCTTCCCTGTCCTTCACTATCTCCCGGAGCTTGCTCAAACTCATGTTCATTAAGTGGCTGATGCCATCCAACCATCTCATCCTCTGCCACCCCCTATTCCTCCTGCCTTCAATCTTTCCCAGCATCAGGGTGTTTTCCAATGAATCGGCTCTTCACATCAGGTGGCCAAAGTACTGGAATCTTTGGGGAAAGTGCATTTGAGGTATCCCAGGCACCCTTTGAAAAGTGTGAAGATTCGGAGTGAACTTAGGGGGGCCCATCACAGGCTTCCCAACCTCCCAGAGTCAGTCTCTCATGTCTTGTCCTGTCTCATCCTCTCCCCACCCCCTCCCTCAGCTGGGTACTACACCCCTCATCATTGCAGCTCAGATGTGCCATACAGATCTGTGCCGCCTCCTCCTGCAGCAAGGGGCTGCTGCGAATGACCAGGACCTTCAAGGCAGGTGAGCCTCTCCCCTCCCAGCCAGTTCACTGTGTGCTGTGTGACCTTGGGCAAGTTTCTTAACCTCTCTGGGTGTGAGATCTAGTGTGTCTTCTTCTCTCAACCCAGCCTGGGTGTTCAGGAGGGTGTGGAGGTTTGAACATATCCTCGCCCCCTCAGCAGCCTCCTCTTCTGGTAGGACGGCCCTGATGCTGGCCTGTGAGGGAGCCAGCCCCGAAACAGTGGAGGTGCTGCTGCAGGGCGGGGCCCAGCCGGGCATCACAGATGCGCTGGGCCAGGATGCTGCTCACTACGGCACTCTGGCAGGGGACAAGCTCATCTTGCACCTCCTACAGGAGGCAGCCCAGCGCCCCTCACCACCCAGCGGTATGCAAACCCCATCTCGTAACAGTTTCAAGCACCCCCTTCCCTCTACTAGGTAGTCTCTTGCCTCTCCTTTCTCTTGCTTCCTCCTGTGGATAGTTTGAAGGTATCCCTGTTCATATTATAGGAGGTTTTGTTGCTCCCCTCACACTGCTCGGGGTAGTTTCAAGGCGCCTCAGAGCTTTTAGAGTAGTCTAGGGGTCAACTCTGTGTTCCTGGGGCATCTTATTCTTGGATCTTTGCCTTCCCTAAGAACTGGGCCTCCCAGTTGCCCCATTCTGGAGATGCTACTGTTCTCTCTTTTTGAGAGTTGCAAGGCCCCTCCTATGAGCATTCTGTCAAAATGGTTAGTTCCTACCTTAAAAGTCCTGATTCTGGGGGGATTGGGAGATCCCTCAAGTTCCCTGGGCTAACAAATGCCCTTCCTAGGGCTAGGAAGGGAGTCCCTAACACAGTGCCTGACCCTGCTTCCCTCTCTCCCCTGCTCTCGCAGAGGATGATTCGGGCGAGGCATCATCTCAGGTATGGATCCCTAAGCATTGAGTGAGTCCCCACCCCCCCACCCCCACACTCCCGTGCACACACTGCCTTTCCCTTTGACCCAAGCTCCCTGAGAAGAGAAGGAAGAGATGGACCCTTGACTTGGGGTTAATACTTCGAAGGACCTCTTTGGAAGAGTGCTACCTTTAGGGTAGACTTTCCAGGTGGCGCTAGTGGTAAAGAACCCATCTGCCTTTGCAGGAGATGTAAGAGGAGTGGGTTTGATCCCTGGGTTGGGAAGATTCCCCTGGAGGGATGGCAACCTACTCCAGTATTCTTGCCTGGAGAAATCCCATGGACAGAAGAGCCTGGCAGGCTGCAGTCCATAGGGTTGCAAAGAATCGGACACAACTGAAGTGACTTAGCACACACCTTTAGGGTACGCTGCCACCAAGTGGCAGCAACATCCATAACATAACCACCAGGACTCTGAGAATACTGGGGGCATGGGGCCAAATCATGGGGCTGGGGTGGGATGGTAGAGGGAATGAGATTGATAAGGGCTGGTATGGTCAGGGAAGGAGGCAAGTCTGGCCTCTTTCTCTCAATCCTACAGGTTTTCAGCTCCACAGGGAAAGGATTTTAAACAGTAGGGTCTCGCTGGGGAAAGTACCAGGGTGCAAAAAGGGACAGAGGGTAAAGCATAAGATCTGGAACTCTCAGGGGACGTGGTCTTATCCCTTTTTATGCTGGGATAAGTGAGGGCCAGAGAGGCAGGGATTCACTCAAGATCACCCAGGAAGCGAGGGCAGAGTTGGGGCTAGTGCCAGACAGTGGGCTGTGTTGGTTTATTTGGGTGGGAGGCTGGCATGTCGCCCATATCCCCCATCTACCCCTATCCCCAGAATTCTGTGTCCAGCCATGACAAACAAGGGGCCCCCAAGAAGCGGAAGGCACCTCAACCCCCCACCAATATCCCAATGCCGGTGAGAGATGCCCTGGCCGTGGGGAAGAGTTGGAGGGGGTTGCCTCTAGGTAGCATGGGGAGAAAGTTCTGGCTCAGGTATGGGAGGACGCAGTCCTTGGGCCTCATGTAAAGGTGGTGGGGTGGGGAGCACAGGATGACCAAGATGCCTACGAGGAGATCGTGCGGCTGCGACAGGAGAGGGGCCGTCTGCTACAGAAGATCCGGGGCCTAGAGCAGCACCAGGAACGAAGAAAGCAGGAGGTGGGGGGTAGCAGAGACACGGGCCTGGGGCTGAGCCTGGGGTGGGTGCCATTCTAGAGGGATACTCCCCTCCCTGCCTTCCCCCTCCTCCCTCTCTCCCCACCCACTCACTCTGCTCCAGCCACACAGGCCTCCTGGCTCTTCCTCCAACACACCAGGCCTGGTCCTCTGTACAGACTGTGCCCTCTGCCGGGAACACCTTCTCCCAGCTGTCTGTATGATTCCTTCTTGCCCATCCTATAGGTCTTTGCTCAAATGCACCTCCCCTACCCAACTTATTTAAAATTGTAACATCCCCAGTCACTTTTCAGTCCCCTTTGTTTTCATTCAAAGTACTGCTATTAGATATACTATATATTTTATTCATATTCACTCATTTGCCTGTGAACCCACAAGGGCAGGCTTAGTTGATGGTGCCTCACTCACCATAACTGCCTAGTAAGTATTTATTGGATGAATGAATATTTGAGTGAGTGAGTGAATGAATAAATGAAGGAGACAGGAGTTCCCTGGTGGTCCAGTGGCTAAGGCTGTGCTGCCACTGCAGGGAGCATGGATCTGATCCCTGGTTGGGGAACTAAGATCCCAAATGCCACACTACACAACCAAAAATAATGATAATAAGTGAATGCATGTATGAATGAATGAGTTAGTGGCTCCAAAGGGGGTCTGGCAGAAAATAGGCCAGAGGACATCTGTGGTGGTGATGGAAGGTCACTGAGCAGGAGGTGGGCCAGGTAGGCCCCCCAGCCCAGATCTAAGCCCAGTCCCCACTTCTTCTGTCAGCTGCCAGAGGCAGAGGCCAGCTCCCTCCACAGCCTGGAGAGACAGGTAGGGTGGAAGGTGGGAGGAAGTGGACGCCCAGCTGCCTGGTGTTTTCTCCTGGAGGGCCACTGAGACCATCACTCCCTCCCTGCAGGTCCAAGAGCTACAGCAGCTGCTGGCTGAGAAGCAGGAGGAGAAGGAGAGCTTGGGCCGGGAGGTGGAGAGTTTGCAGAGCAGGCTATCCCTTCTGGAGGTGGGCCCAATGGGGAGGAAGGCAGGGGTGGGGCCACCAGGAGGTGGGGTATTTCTTCTGCGGCAGCTGCATGATAACCACACTAATACAGATAGTCTCACACACATGCAAACACAGAACAGACAAACGTACAAACATAAGGACGTATAGATAACAAACACATGTACACATAATGAACACTTTCAGAAAACTGCAGTCACCCATACTCATGTACATGCAGAGATGGACAACATTTATGTATATGAGGTCTTACACATGCAACAGGCAAACACACAACAAACACATCTGTAAATATGTCATCTCACCCACACAACAAATACTTAGGCACACACAACAGATACTTCTCATTCAATCACATACCTAGGCAACACATTCACAAATTCATGTATTCACACAAATATTTCTCAAAATAAAGCAAACAGATACAGGTACACAATCATACATACACATACACAAATACAAAACAGTCACAGTCACACACCACAGACTACAAGTGCAAAATCACACACACAGGAACTCACACAGGAGAGGCTGGGGCCGCTGTGCACACCCCACAGGGGCACACACGTGTGCACATACATGCTCACTGCAGACCTACAAACCCTGAGCCACTGTTGCAGGGACTTGCACGCAGGCAGACACATGTGGCCCCACACAGAATCCCAGACACACCCTTTCAAGGATGCACTGCCATCCCTCCCTTGGCCCCACATACCAGACAGCATATACAACCCTTGCTATTGGGGTTATGATCACACACTCACGGGAGAGACATGGAGGCTGGAGGGAGGGCAGGACCTCAAGTTGAATCCTGTTTTCCCCCGCCCCTAGAATGAGCGGGAGAACACCAGCTATGATGTGGCCACCCTGCAGGATGAGGAGGGTGAGCTACCTGAATTCCCAGGTGAGACCCCACCTGCCTTCCCCCTGCCCACCTCCACCCCCCACCATGTCTGGGGCCCCAGGAGTCACAGCTTTAACCCACAGGCATGGAGAGAGGTTGAAGTTGGGAGGGAGCCTAGCAGACACTCAGTTTATGCCATTCCTAGAAGCATGCCTGCCCCGGGGCCCCTGACCCACAACTCCAGACCCCCAACTCCCATTCCTTGTGGCTGGAACTCTGGGGCCTGAGTCTGTGTCCCCTGCCAGGGGCTGAGGTGCTGCTCTCCAAGCAGCTAAGCCTGTCGGCCCAGGAGCTCTTGGCTTCGCTGCAGGAGCAGGTGGCCATGCTCACCAGACAGAACCAGGAGCTGATGGAGAAAGTCCAGGTGGGGAAACCAGGAGCTGATGGAGAAGGTTTCCAGGAGGGAGGGCTGGGGGCAAGTCTGAGGACCCAAGGGGCTGTTTCCCGAGGGTTTGGGTGGGCACGTGGCTAACTCTGTGGACAGGGAAAGTGGTGTGGCTGCCCTGCGACCCCCCACGCCCACCACGGCCACTTCCACTCTTGCTCGGTTCCCCTGTCCCCACCAGATCCTGGAGCACTTCGAGAAGGACGAGATGGAGGCAGACGGTCCGGCCGAGGTAATTCCTCTGGAGCTCTACGACGCTCTCCAGGCTGAGTTTGACCAGCTCCGCAGGCAGCACGCCAAAGCCCTGCAGGCACTAGAGCAGCAGGAAGCCCGGGAGGCCCTCACAGAAGAGGAGGCAGCCTCTAGGGAGGGCAAAGGTCTGGGAACGAAGACCTCCAGAAATGGGCCAGTGGAAATAGAGCTTAACGGCACTGCAGCTCCGGAAACCAGAGTGAATGGAGTCGAGACCACAGACAAGGAGGCTGCAGGAGTAGAAACCATGGAAGCCTTGTTACAGAGCTTGGAAGTGGTGTCCACGATGGCTGAGGCCACAGAAACAAAGCCCACGGACACGGAGGCCTCGGAAACAGAGGGCGTGGGAGCCCAGCCCTTGGAAACAAAGGCCACAGGAGCTGAGGTTACAGAAATGAAAACTCTAGAAGGAGGAGGAAACCCAGAACCCAAGGCCACAAGAGCAGAGACCACCAGTATGAAAACAGAAGAGCCAGAAATGAAGCCCAATGGAGTAGGTGCAGTGGAAGAAGAGCTCACAGGCACAGAAGCCATGGGAGTGGAGCTCATGATCCCGAGGGCCCTCACAGGCCCCATCCTGCACCCGGGTGCTGCGGAGGCCTCAGAAAAGCTGCAGACAGAGCTAGAGACCAGGATCCGCTGCTTGGAGGAGGCGCTCCGGCAGCGGGAGCGGGAGGCGGCCGCCGAGCTGGAGGCGGCCCACGGCAAGTGCGAGGCTGCGGAGGCCGAGGCCGGCCGCCTGCGGGAGCGGGTGCGGGAGGCTGAGGGCGGCGGGGCTAGCGGGGTCAGAGATGGGGACACAGGCCAGCTGCGGGCCGCCCTGGAACAGGCCCGCGAGGACCTCCGGGACCGGGACTGCCGTCTCCGGGAGCTGGAGGCGGCCTCGGCCCGGCTGGACGAGGCCCGGGCTGGCCGGCTGCTGGCCGAGGAGGAGGCCCGGGGCCTGCGGGCAGAGCTGGCCCGGCGGGAGGAGGCGCGGCTAGAGCTGAGCCGGGAGCTGGAGGCGCTGCGGGAGCAGCTGGTCGCGGCCACAGCCACAGGGGAGCAGCAGCGGGCCGCGGCCGCCGAGCTGGGCCAGGCGCGGGACGCGGCCGAGGCCCGGGCCGCGGAGCTGTCCGCGGCCTGCGAGGAGGCCCGGCAGAGCCTGGCAGAGCTGCGGGAGGCCTCCGAGGCGCTCCGCCAGTCGGCCGTGCCGGCCTCCGAGCACCACCGGTTGCAGGAAGAGGCCCTGGAGCTGCGGGGCCGGGCGGCCTGCCTGGAGCAGGAGGTGGTGGCCACGGGCAAGGAGGCCGCCAGGCTGCGGGCAGAGCTGGAGCGGGAGCGGGTGGGCAGCATGGCCCGCCTGGAGCACGAGCGCATCGTGGGCGCCCTGCAGGCCGACGTGGCCCGGTTGCAAGGGCAGCTGGAGGAGCTGGGGCGACGCCACGAGAAGACCAGCGCCGAGGTCTTCCAGGTGAGCCTGGGGGAATCCCCACTGGGCCCACTGAGCGGCTACTTGGTGGTCTGTTTGGATCCCACAGTCAGGCGAGGTTTCGATCCCACTGGTTTCAGCAGAAACTTGACGGTGCTGGTGGACCTTTAACCCTGCAGCCATTCTGACCTCCCCAGTGTTTCAACTGATGTTTTCTGTTTTTAAAACATTTTGTTTATTTTGACCCCCCCCCCATTTGTTTTCTAATGGTTAGCAGGTTTTGAGATCTGTTTTGTTAAACCTCTGCATATCCCAAGATCGGGAAGATATTTTTAAAAATTCCTCTTTTGAAGTATAGTTGATTTACAATGCTGTGTTAATTTCTGCTGTGCAGCAAAGTGGCTCAGTTGTGCATGTGTGTATTCTTTTTCATATTCTTTTTATTATGGTTTCTCACAGGTGAATATAGTTCCCTGTGCTATAGATAGGACCTTGTTGTTTATGGTGAAGTTTCATTTTGTTTGTTTTGGTTTTTATTTGTTTTTCTGCACCCTGGGGCATGTGGGATCTTGATTCTCTGGCCAGGGATTGAACCCAGGTCCCCCTGCGGTGGAAGCTTGGACTCTTAAACCACTGGATGGCCAGGGAAGTCCCAGTGAAAATGTTTTTATGTGCCTTCTTCCAGCATCTTTTATTTTAATTTCTCAACCACATTTATGCTATGTTTCTAACTGTGGGTGTGATGTGAGGTAAGAATTAATATTCACCCATCTTTTGGTAAGCAGTGAATTGGGCTTTTTACTCTGATATTTTTTCCTTTATTCATTTTCTCTGTTGGTCAAACTGACCGTTTTGTTTTGTTTTTTGTTTAGCCAGCTGTTTTGAGATTGTTGTTTTATCTTAGATCATTTTTGATGCTTCAACCCCCAAATAGGAGGATGTTTTGTGTAAGGAGTTTTGATCCAATTATTTTGAACCCAGTAGCTTTTTATGCTGATTTTCTTTCAAACCAAGAGACTGTCTTTCAGGCCCTGAAGGTGTATCTTTTGACTCCAGTCTCTTCCCTTAAACATACACACAGGCAAACCAAACCAAAAAAAAGAACAAAAAACAGCAATTTTTTTTTAAACAAATGTGGGAATAAAAAGCCACAATTATTAATTGTCATCAGGAAGGCGTTTTTCTCTCCATATGTTTGCTTACTCATCTCTGTAATGGAGCTGATAATAATTCTTAGTCCTCACATGAAAATTAAATGGTTTAATTTCTGTAAAATAGTTAGGACAGTGATGGTACAAGTGATAAATAATTGCAGCCAGGATTATTTTTTTCCAATAATATACTTTTTTGGTGGTTTTTTTTTTTTTTTGGCTGTGCCACTTGCAGAGATCTTAGTTCCCCAATGAGGGATCAAACTCAGGCCCCCTGCTTTGGAAGCACAGAGTCCTAACCACTGGAGTGCCAGGGACTTTCCAAGATCGTGCTGTTTTAAACTAGGAAAGCTTGATCTCTTTCTTAGAATTCATGATCCAACTTTAAGTATGCCCATCTTCATACTTATTTTCCAAATTTTACCTTCTCTCTTGACTACTTATTTTGGGGGTAAATTGATTTGAACTTAGTTTTTCTGTTTTGTTTTTTAATTGTTAATGTGTAGCCAGTCTGTACTAAGTGAAACATCTAATTATTATCCACTTTTCCTGGAGCTTTATTTCTATAAAGCCCAGTGATCCACCCAGGCTCAATTTTTGCAAATCTAACACTGTTCCAACCTTGATATTTTTGTAAAAATGCAGTCACAATTTTTGGACATTTGTTGACTTTTCATCCAGATTCTTCTGTTTTTCCTTCATTTTTGTATGAAATCTATGCACTTTCACACTGGCAGAGAATAAAATGTTAGTTATGATTCAATAAAAATAACAATAACATTTATTATATAATTTTAATAACAGTAGTGACAACAACATCACAAACTCAAACACAACACTTACTGTGTACCAACCACTGTTCTAAGTGTCTTCCACATATTTGCTCATTTTATCCTCACAACCACCCTGTGACATGGGGATTTTTATTATCCTCCTTTTATATATGAGCAGACTGAGGAACAGAGAGCTCATGTCACTTGTCTAAGGACCCACAGCTTGGCAGAGTCAGAATGTTTCTAGTGCCTACAGGAATCCAGGACCCCTGAACCAAATTCCTTGACATCAAATGGCCTTGAATGTCCCAAGATTTCAGTGGAAGGGTAGGATCATTTTGGTCCAGGCTTCTTTGGGGTCCAAATGTCCTCACAGTCACATGTGGGCTTGGGCTGCAGGTGCAGCGGGAGGCACTGTTCATGAAGAGTGAGCGACATGCAGCTGAAGCCCAGCTGGCCATGGCTGAGCAGCAGCTGCGGGGGCTACGAACTGAGGCCGAGCGGGCACGCCAGGCCCAGAGCCGTGCCCAGGAGGCCCTGGAGAGGGCCAAGGAGAAAGACAAGAAGGTGGGTTCCCTTTCCTTGTGCTCTGCCGGGAGGTCTCCCACTCAACAGACATTGGAAGGAATCTAAGGATGTCCCAGCTGAATGGGTCTTGGGAAAGCATCCAATTTTCCAGATGAGCAAACAGGCTCCCAGAGGTGAACTGAGTGGCTCAGAGTCACACAGCACACCTCGAGACAGTGGACGAGAGCCCCAGGTGCTTTTGCACACAGTCACCCGGCTACAACCTGCTGTGTGTCCCTGGGCAAGTCACTTAACCTCTCTGAGCCCCAGTTTCTACCTTTGTAAACTGAAGATAAAGTTGTGATAAGGATTATGGTTTATTTATAGCAGGGTCCTTCCCTCTCAGCACTAGTGACATTTAGGGATAGGCCATTCTTCTTTTTGAAAAATATTTATTTGGCTGCACCAGGCCTTAGTTGCTGCACACAAGATCTTCGATTTTCATTACTGCATGTGGGGTTTGGTTGCAGAATGTGGGATCTAATTCCCTGACCTGGGATCGAAACCAGGCCCCCAGCACTGGGAGCTCAGAGACTTACCCGCTGAACCACCAAGGAAGTCCCAGGGGCTAGGTCATTCTCTGTGGGGGACCATTCTGGGTATTGCAGGGTGTTGAGCAGCATCCTTAGTCCCTGCCCACTTGATACAAGGAGACCCCCCCAGTCCTGACAGACAGATGCCTCCAGATATCGCCTGGCATCCTCTGGAGATAGGGTCACCCCTGATTGAGAACCTCTGATCCACGGAAATAACAACAAAGCCCAGCATGCATTGAGTGCCTGCAGTTTGCCAGCACAGCTTAAAATTAATCTCTGTTCAGAGTCACAGCAACCTATAAAGGTGAGAACGATGATTCTCCTTACCTTACAGATGAGGAAACTGAGATTTCAAGTGGTTAGGTCATATTCCCAAGATCTCCCACTAGGCAAGGGGAGAGAAAGACCCAAACCCTGGCCCAAGTAACCCAGTCCCACCAGGATAGGCTGCTTTTGTCCCCCTTGTTCTGTCTGTCTCCACTTTCACCTTCTGGAGACTCCCAAGATCTGTACACTTTTTCTGCAGAGGGCCAGACGGTCACTGATTTTGGCCCTGCCTTGCCACGATACTCAGCTCTGCCACTGAAGAGGGGCTATAGACTTGGCAGCGAATGAGCGTGGCCACATATAAATAAAAATTTACATATGACCATGGAGTTGGGAATTTGGTATAATTTTCATGTGTCAGAAAATATCATTCTTCTTTTGATTTCCTTCCCCTGTCCTGATGATTTTTTAAAAATATTTATTTATTGGGCTTCCCTGGTGGCTCAGACAGTAAAGAATCTGCCTACAGTGTAGGAGACCTGGGCTTGATCCCTGGGTCAGGAAGATCATCTGGAGGAGGCAATGGCAACCCACTCCAGTTTTCTTGTCTGGAGAATTCCATGGACAGAAGAGCCTGTTAGGCTACAGTCCATGGGGTCACAAAGAGTTGGACATGACTGAGCGACTGATCACGTTTATTTATTTGGCTGTGCCTGGTCTTAGTTGTGTCACCAGGGATCATTGATCTTGCAGTGTGCAGCTAAGCAGCGTGCAGCTTCGGTTGCAGCATGAAGCAGCGTGTCAGATCTAGTTCCCCAACCAGGGATGGAACCCTGGCCCCCTGCACTGAGAGCACAGATTCTTAGCCCCTAGACCACCTTCTCGGAGAAGGCAATAGCACCCCACTCCAGTACTCTTGCCTGGAAAACCCCATGGATGGAGGAGCTTGGTAGGCTGTGGTCCATGGGGTCGCTAAGAGAGTGACTTCATTTTCACTTTTCACTTTCATGCATTGGAGAAGGAAATGGCAACCCACTCCAGTGTTCTTGCCTGGAGAATCTCAGAGGCGGGGGAGTCTGGTGGGCTGATGTCTATGGGGTTGCACAGAGTCGGACATGACTGAAGTGACTTAGCAGCAGCAGCAGACCACCTTCTGACGATTTAACATGTGGAAACCATTCTTAGCTAATGGGCTGGACTTAGCCTGCAGGGAGGATTCTGTGAAGTCCGAGGCTCTTCCTGCTGCCCGGGAGAGGTCCCCAGGTCCCCACCCCGGGCTCAGGTGCTGGCTGACTCTCCCGCCCTCACCCCAGATCACGGAGCTCTCCAAGGAGGTCTTCAGTCTTAAGGAGGCGCTGAAGGACCAGCCGGGGGGCCCAGACTCTTTGGAGGTGGAAGCCCTCCGTGACCAAGTGAAGGCTCTGCGGGAGAAGCTAGAGGTGAGTCTCGCCTGCTCGTTGGGCACAAGGTCCCTGGACAGTGACGGCAGTGACGGGCAGGCAGGCAGTGCACATGGAGGAAAGTAGTTCAGTATTTTAGCAAGCAGCACTACCATGCTGTTGTGTACCATCAGAACAGGGGCTGGGTGCAAAGGGGGCTTTTTGGCATAGCTTGGAGGGGGTCCTGCTTTTCTGAGCTCCCCTCCCCTACACCCACAGGAGGCTGCCAGGGACCACAGTGCAGTGGTGGCCTTGTACAGGAGCCACCTCCTGTATGCCATTCAGGTGAGCTCACTGACTTTGGGGGCGCTACTGCTGCTCTCTGGGCCTTAGTTTCCCTATCTGTACAATGGGAGGCTAGTGGAGGGAAGAGGAGCAAGGGGCGGGGAGGGAGGGGGATAAAGAAACTGGGTGGGGAGGTGGGAGAGAATGCCCAGGCTCCCTCCGCTCCTACCCTCCCCCCTCCTCAGGGTCAGATGGATGAAGACGTGCAGCGAATTCTGAGTCAGATTCTGCAGATGCAAAGGCTCCAGGCCCAGGGCCGCTGAGAGCAGCGTACTGCCCTCTGCCCCGCTAGGCCTCTCACGGGGGCTTCGGGACTCATGCATTGACCTTCCGCACTTGGAGACCAGCCTGGGCCCCTTCCACACTGTTTCCCTGCCCCCACCAGCCCCTGCGTGCACTGGGCAGTCTAGACCCCCGCCCTGACCACGACTCCTCCTGCCACCGGGGAATCTGAGTTCTCTCCCCAACGTCCGGTCCCAAATGCTACCCCAGGAATAAAAGCTCATGGAGCAGAGCAGAGGATGAAAGTGTCGTGTGGCCTGATTGCTGGGCCCCACTGCAAGGAGGGGAGGGAGTGGCCCAGAGCAGGGATTAGGGATTAGGGTGAGGAGAGTGAGGCAGGACTCAGTCCCCAAGATGGACACTGTGCTGTGCTGTGCTAAGTAGCTGCAGTTGTGTCCAGCATTGGAAGCTTGGAACCCTAACCACTGGACCACCAGAGAAGTCTCCTAGTTACTGCAGTATTTTGAAAAGTCAGAATGGGTGCCCCAGAGTTCATGGTGAACAATATATCCAAGTGTTAAGTGAAGACAGAATCTGAGATTGTATATCTTACTTCACTGTTCTCACATGAAACCCGTTCCTGGTGGGAGGGTCCGAAGAGGGTCCCACCCTTGCCTCCCTGCTCCTGGGCTAACCTTCTGAAATCCCCTGGGGGTTCTTGGCTCTTTCCAGCTCAAGCAGGGAGGTGGCCCTGTGTCCAGCCTGTCCCCCGGGGTTCCACGGCATCCAGCAGTCATTTTGCTTCTCCCCGGGCATCCCAGGTCCTCGGACAATGTCCTCAGTTGGGGATGTCCACCCAAAACCCTGGGTGTCTGCCTCTCCGTGGCCTGGAGCATGGAGTGTGGCTGGCGGGGGGCGGGGTCCCCATGTCGGTAGTTGATGAGTGATCCAACGTCGCCCGGGTCTGTCAGTCTGTCTTGCTTAGTACCCCCCATCCCGCCTCTCTGTTGTCTCTCTCGCTGTCATCACCGCCCTCCCCCGGGGCTCCCCCTCCTCGCTGAAGCCGGAAGGAAGGCTTTGCTGGGAAAGGCCATGGGGTCACCACTTCTCCCTTCTGTGGCCTCCTCTCTCTGCCCCCACTTTCGGGGCCTTCCGCACTCGAAACTGGGGGTGGCCGGAGAAGGGACTGGGGGCTCCTCCTCCAGGGCCCCAGGAACTGGGCGGTGAGTCAGACAGGGAAGGGGAAGTAGGGGGCCTCCAAAGGGGGCTGGGCTTTCCCCTGGGTGGGACCTGAGTCCCCTGCCTCCCTGAGGGTGCTCCAGGCCCCAGCCCCTGAGCGCAGAGCCTGCCGGAGCCATGGCCCTGAGACTCGTCCTGGCCTTTACCGTCAGCCTCTGGGTGGGCTGCTCACTCTGTCGTGAGAGAGAAGGTATGTGTGGACCCCAGGGGTTGGAGGGAGTCCTGGCAGAGGGACACTGTGAGGACTGGATTGGTATGCTGTGGAATATTCTGGGTAGGCTGGGAGCCCACACGCCTTCTGTATGCCCACTGGTGGGAGAGAATTACTATCCCATTACATAGATGGGGGAAACTGAGGCACAAAGAGGTAAGTCCTACCCCAAGGGGACCAGGAAGCGGCAGCCACAGCCTGGAGGGAGGGAGGTTGGGAGAGGGAGAGATTTTAATTGTATTCATTCACTTCATGTGATTCAAAACAAAACTATCACAAAGAGGGGGTTTAGTAAAGCATCTCTCTCCCACCAGAAGTCCCTACCACCCCCAGGTCCCCTCTGTGGCTCCTTCAACCTCAGTTTTCCCATCTGAAAAATGGGCTAATAGTAATAGTTCCTGCCTTGGCAGGTTGTATCAAGGGATGGGATATGATGTGAATGCCTTTCATTCATGTACTCATTCATTCTACAAACCTTTATTAGGCGCCTGCTATGTGCCCAGCACTGGCTGGCAGCAAGATGGGGGCTGGTGAGCCACAGTAAGGCTTTGACGGTTCCAGTGAATGAGAAGCTCACACTCTCCCTCTCTCTCAGGCCACCCAGTAGCTTCCTCTCAGCCCAGGGTGCGGTGCCAGGCCTCCAGGTACCCGGTCGCCGTGGACTGCTCCTGGACCCTGCCGCCCACTCCTCCGAACTCCACCAGGCCCACATCATTCATTGCCACGTACAGGTCAGAGAGCCTGGAGGGCTTCATGGGGACTAAAACTGGGTTGACCCCCTAGGATCGGGGTAGCTGAACACTTAGCGAGAACCTGAACACTCAAAATTCTAGAGCAGCACCAACCCTTAGAAATATACTCCCTAGAATAAATATTGTCAGCCATGTGTGGAGGGTAAAATTTCCTAGAAGCCCTATTTGAAAAATTTAAAAACAAAATGGTGATACTGTTTTTAATATTTTATTTAAATAATATTCAAATATTCCAAATATGTACCATTTAATATGATTGAATGTAATGTGCTTTAACATGCTTACATAGAGTTCATATATTTAAATTTATACTAATATGCACATTCAGTCACTCAGTCATATCTGAGTTTTTGCAACCCCATAGACTGTAGCCTGCCAGGCTCCTGTGTCCATGGAATTTTCCAGCCAAGAGTAATAGAGTGGGTTGCCATTTCCTTCTCCATTTATACTAGAAATTTATACTAGAAATTGATTTATCGTGAATAGGATTACCCAAAGTATTGTTTCAACATGCCATCAAAACCTTAAAAATTAATGAGATATTGTACATTCAGTCCTGTTATACTAAGTCATGGAAATTCCATTGATGCTTTATGTATATATATCACATTTCAATTCAGATGCTAAATGTTCACTGGAAAATATTGATCTCTAATTAGATTTCATAACATTTGTGTTTGGGAAAGTAGATTCATACACCTGAGTTGTTCTGAGAAACTTTCTCAAGCTTTCTGATAACTAGAAACTTCACGTAGATTAGAAAGAAAGCAGAAAGTGTTAGTCACTCAGTTGTAGCTGACTCTTTGGACCCCAGGAACTGCAGCCCTCCAAGCTCCTCTATCCATGGCATTTCCCAGGCAAGAATACTGGAGTGGGTTATCATTTCCTTCTCCAGGAGGTCCTCCCTACCCAGCAATAGAACACAGGTCTCCTGCATAGTAGACAGATTCTTTATCATCTGAGCCACCAGGGAAACAGTCACGTAGATTAGATAAAATAAAAGTCCCACTCAGTTGCATTGGCTGCACTTCACATCCACACTGCAGAAGCAGAACATTTTGGATGCTGTGGAAGGTTCTGTGGGTGGTGTTGAACTCCAATCTCTAGAGTCTGAAATCTAAGGGTGCCAGAACTCAACAGAATTGGAATCATTATTCCAGAGTCCAGAATCTGTGAATCACAGACCTGGGAATGTTGGCATTCTAAGGCTGGAATGTTGACATTCTAGAAAGCTTTACAGCCGAGACCCTAGCACCTTCCAGTGGGGTATTCCCTCCGACCCTGGTTCACCCAAGTTCTGTGATGTTGGGTTGAGGGACCCCCTAGGGTCACACAGGCAAGACCAGGACCTGCTGTCCTCACGTGGGGTCAGGGCACAGATGGGCCAGCAGGAAG
This sequence comes from Oryx dammah, assembly GCF_014754425.2. Taxonomy (NCBI): domain Eukaryota; kingdom Metazoa; phylum Chordata; class Mammalia; order Artiodactyla; family Bovidae; genus Oryx; species Oryx dammah. The sequence continues at coordinate 89,801,496 of NW_024070189.1, forward strand.
TGCTAGGATCCTCACAGCACCCCTTCCATGTACAGGCTCGGCGTGGCAGCCCATGGGGAAAGCTGGCCCTGCCTCCAGCCGACACCGGAAGCCACCAGCTGTGTCATCCCTGATGTCCAGATGTTCTCCATGGTGCCCTATGTGCTCAATATCACAGCTGTCCACCCCAGTGGTGTCAGCAGCAGCTTCATGCCCTTTGTCCCAGAGCACATCAGTGAGTAGGGGTCGAGGTGGGGGTGTGGAGGGGCCCCCACCTTCCTCCTACTCCTCCCCGACAACAGGCTCACCTCCCACCTGTCAGGATGAGATCCTGTCTATCCATACGGATTCGGTGGGATCCACTTTCACAGTTGACCAAGAATCAGCCCACCTCTCCCTCTCCGGAGCCCCTACTTGGTCCAGCCTTCATCATCGCCCACCTGGACCCGTGTGGCCGATCTCAGGCCTTCCCTCACTCCCGCCCTCACATCCATCTGTGCTTCCTGAGGCAGCCACGAGAGGGCACCTGTGAGCACTACAGTCAGGTCCCATCCTTGCACTGCTCACAGCCCTCCGGGGCTCCCACCTCCCTTTGGGTGAAAGCCTAAGTCCTTCTCATGGCCCACAGTGCCTTGCATCCCCATTCCCTCCCTGTCCTTCCCTCCTCCCCCACTCCCCTTTGCTCACTCTGCTCTAGCCACATGGGCCTCCTCACTGTTCCTCCGGCATGTCAGGTACAGTCCTGCCCCAGGGCTGTCGCACATGCTGTGCCCTCTGCGTAGAGGGCTCTTCCTCCCCAGATCTGCATTTACTCCCTCACCTCCTATAGGCCTCAACTCAGATGTCATCTCCTCAGTGAATCCTCCCCTGGGCATTTTTTTTTTAAATTGCAAACCATCACACATTGTTAGTGGTTGCTAGAAAACAGTCTGGCAGACTCTCAAAGAGTTAAACATAAATTACCAAGTAATCCAGAAATTCCAGTCCTAGGTATATATCTAAAAGATATGAAAGCACAAAAACTTGTACATGAATGTTTATAGCAGCATTATCAATAGAGCAGAAGCAACGCGAATGCTCATTAACTGATGAATGGATTCTCAAAATGTGTCCATCCACACCCAGGAATATTATTCAGCCATAAAAAGCAGAGAAGCCCAGACACTCACTACCATGTGGATGGACCCTGAGAACACGATGCTCAGTAAGAGAAGCAGACACAGGACACACAGAGTGTGATTCCACTGATGGGAAACGTCCAGAACAGGCCAATCCACAGACACAGAGTGGGTTCCTGGTTGTCAGGGTCTAGGGAGTGAGGAATGGAGGGTGACTACTAATATAGTCAGAGTTTCTTTGGGGGGTGATGGAATGTTCTGGGTTAAAACAGTGGTGATGGTTACACAACACTCTGAATATATGAAAACAACAACTGTACGCTTTAAGAGTGAGTTTTCTGGTGTGTAAATTGTGTCTCAAAGAATATTGCAGCCCTCTCCCCTCCCTGCACTCCTGAACTCTCTTCTTTCCTCCTTATGACCTTCAGATTTGCCTCTTGTCTGTTGTCTTCTGCCTGAAGGGACTGGGCTCCAAGAGGACAGGGCTACTGTGTCCCAACGTCCAGAACATCGCCATGCACTCAATAATATTTATCATTTGGTTGAATGAATGAATGAATGTCCCCTCTGCTAACCCTGCCTCCTGCTTGTCCATCAGTCAAACCGGACCCTCCAGAAGGCGTGCGCCTGAGCCCCCTCCCTGGGCAGCGGCTGTGTGTGCAATGGGAGCCCCCCCGGACCTGGCCCTTCCCGGAGATCTTCTCCCTCAAGTACCGGATCCGCTACAAGCGTCATGGGGCTGCCCGCTTCCGTCAGGTGAGGACGAGGATGGTGTTCCTGGATAGAGGGAAGAGCATGTGTAAATGTGCACTGGGGTCTTGGTCACAGCTTAGGGTGCTGGTGTGTGACATAAAGGCAGCCCAGGGACTTCCCTGGTGATCCAGTCGCTAAGACTCTGAGCTCCCAGTGCAGGGGGCCCAGGGTTCAATCCCTGGTCAGGGAACTAGATCCCACATGCTGCAATTAAGAGTTTGCATGCTCTAACTAAGATCCAGCACAGCCAAAATAAATAAATATTTCTTTAAAATGGCAGCCCAGCAGTTCTACTCCTGAGCATCCACCTGAAAAAATCAAAAACAGGATCTTGAACAAATACTTGTACATGAATGTTCACAGCAGCATTACTTACAGTGGCCAAAAGGAGGAGACAATGTCAGGGCCCTCGACAGATGATGGATCCACAATGTGTGGTCCGTCCACTCATGGGAACATCACTCAGCCGTGAACAGGAGTGACTGATGGAAAAAGAGATTGGTGGGGGTGTGGACTCAGGGTGGCTTGGTTTATATATGAAAGGCGTGCTCCCGGTTGACCAAGAACTGCCTGACCCTGGAGGGGTAGTCTTTCCCTGCTCAGCAAGATGCTGAAGGTGGCCAAAGGCGTGGAGGGGGCCGCAGAGGGCATGCTGTTTAGAATGGATATTGGTGCCTGAGTCCCAGAGCAACAGCCTGAGCAGGGGGACAGAAGGCTTGATCACAGAGTATCCTCATTCCCACTGACCCAGCCTTGCTTCTGCTCTCAGGTGGGGCCAATTGAAGCCACATCCTTCACCGTCAAGGCTGTGAGGCCTCAGGCCAAGTACTGCATCCAGGTGGCCGCTCAGGACCTCACTGACTACGGGGAATGGAGTGCCTGGAGTCTCCCTGCTGCTGCCTCCATGACCCTGGGCAAGTAGCAGGGGCTCCCCGCACCCCTGAAGAGGGGCCATGCCCTTGACATCCATCTAAGGGTGGATGGGACCTATCCAGCCTGCGTTCACCACAATTGAGTTGCTGGGCTATCTTGGACAAGTGACTTTGCCTCTCTGGGCCTCAGTTTGTCAATCTGTGAAATGGGAATGTGTTCCCTCCTTCCTTTGACAGAGTGCAATGCTTTGCAAATGCTGTGAATGTGAGATTTTTTAATTGTTTAATTAGAAAGGATCAGTGTCACTAGAATTGGGACTCTTCCTTCCTTCAACAGATCCACGTGAGCCCCAGGGAGGAGAAAGAGATCAGGACACACACACATTGAGTTCCCACTCCCATGCGTGGGATCAGGGCTGGACCAGAGGAAGAGACAAGGCTGGGGGAGGCAGAGTAGGGGTGATCTGGGTTCTGCCTGGGATGGAATGATGGGACCTGTTCAGCTCAGCAGTTTGCTTCACACACCTACTCAAAAGCTGCCCAGAGAGACTTCCCTGGTGGTCCAGTGGTTAAGAATCTGCCTTGCAATGCAGCGGGGACATAGGTTCCATCCCTGGTGGGAGAACTAAGATCCCACATGCCTCAGAGCAACTAAACCCAAGTGCTGCCACTACTGAGCCCATGCACCACAATTAGAGAATTCCTGCACCACAAGGAAAGATCCCACATGACGCAGCAAATATCCCTCATGGCACACAATTAAGACCTGATGCAGCCAAATAAATACATTTTTTAAAAAAGCTGTCCAGATGTGAGCCCTACTGGAGGTGGACATAAGTTTATCTGGGATGATTTATCTGAGGAGGGGGCTGCACAGCCAGGTTCTGAAGGCTTTTTCTCAGCCCAGGAACTTCTCTGTATATTTCACTCAAGGCTCTCAATTCAAAGGTCACCTCCTCCAAGAAGCCTTCCCTGATCACCTCAGCTATGGCAAAGACTAAAGACCCCTCCCCCAAAGATATCCATGTACTTACTCCCAGAACCTTTGAATATGGTACCTTACATGGCAAAAAGGGCTTTGCAGCTGTCGTTAATTTAACAGAATTGAGGATCCTTAACGTTTGAGGATCTTTCATTGAGTTAATGAAAATGAAGTAGAGTTATACTGGATTATCCAGGTGGCTGCAAGATAATCACAAGTGTCCTTATTGATGGGAAGCAGGAAGGTCAGAGGGAGACAGAGAAGGTGGTGTGACAATGGTGGCAGAGATCAGAGTGATGCAGGACCACCAGCCATGGAATTCTGGCAGCATCTGGAAGCTGGAAAAGACAAGGAAATGGATTCTCTTCTGGATCCTGCAGAAGGAACCAGCCCTGCTGCCCATTCCCATTCCAGACTTCTCATCTCCAAAACTCTAATAAATGTTTTAAAGTAATGAGTTTAAGGACATCCCTGGTGGTAAAGTGGATAGAAATCGCCTGCCGATACACGGGACACAGTTTTGACACCCTGGTCTTGGAAGATCCCACATGCTGCAGGGCAACTAAACCCAAGCACCACAACTACTGAGCCTGCGCTCTAGAGCCTTGGAGCTGCAACTACTGAGCCTGAGTGCCACATCTACTGAAGCCCATGGACCAGAGAGCCCATGCTCTGCAACAAGAGGAGCCATCGCAATAAGGCCTCGCACCACACCTAGAGAAAGCTGGCACAGCTATGAAGACCCAGCATAAACACAAAATAATTTAAAAAAATTGAGCCTGTGGTACTTCGTTACAGCAGTTATAGGACACTCATACATCTCAAGCAGCCCCTTCTCCTAACTTTCCATATGTCTCCCTGTTTTATTGTCTTTGGATCACTGACCAGGACCCGAATGGGTTTTTTTGTGTGTTTATTGCCAGTCAGTCCCACCAGACAGTGATCTCCATGAGGACAGAAATCTTGTTCTGCGATGTGCCCCAAAGACTGAGTACATCTTTGACACAGAACAAACATTTGTAAAAGGAAAGGAGGAAGTGCGAGGAGGAAGTCCTCTTTAGAACAACGCAGAGGCAAACCATGGAGGGGGACACCTGGGAGCCAGTGCATGTAGCGGGAGGTAGATTTGAAGCCTGGTCTTTGAGTCTCTACCGGTGACTCAAGATAAACGGGGTGGGGCCTGTGTAGCCCGTGAGAACTGTCCCAGTCCCCAGGTGAGCGCTAGGGACACAGGAACGACGTGTAGGGTCTACAGGGTAAGCACTCAACACTGGGTTCTTTTATTTGTTGAATAAAACAACTATAGAGAATGTCGCTACCAGCAGCCACGTCCGCTGACGATCTCTAGGGGGCGAAGCTCCGCCTCAGAACTTCAAATCCAGAACGACCCCGGAACCTTTGTGGCACATTGATGAGGTTGCCACTGGGGAGGGCAGACAGATGGACTCGAATGCTGACAGGCGGGGATCAGAACCAATGAAAAACCCAAGGCATGTACACTGCAGCCAATGATTAGCGGCTGAAGGAGGTGACGGAAGCGGAAATACAAAGAGGCGGGGAAGTTCGAGAAGCACCAAGCATAGTCAGTACTCTTGTGCTCGTGAAAAGAGTAGGAGGCGAAGATGTCGGAGCGAAAAGTTTTAAACGTAAGTGTTCGGCGACTAGGGTTTTCGACCTGGGGCGAGACGTCTCGGAGCTCGGGTCGAGGGGGCTACGTATACCTTTGTCTTCTTCTCCAACGGCCTTCCGTTGGGCGGGGCTCTCTAGACTCCTCCCAATCACTTTCAGTGGAGGGTGGGCCTTCGCTAAGCCTCGAGGCTGGAGTGTACCCAGTCACCTGTGTGGGCGGAGTTTAGGCTATTTACTCAGTCACTTCTGATTGGATTTTTAAGGGGATTATCCTCTAAGTCTCTCGGGGGCGGAGGTTCCTTAGGACTTTGTTCTTCGCGCTTACACCTTAGTCTTCAGGAGGCGTACCTCTGTTAAGTCCCGCCCCGCTTGGGGTTCTAGCCCAGCGTGTTCCTTGGAGGGATTAGGCTTTGCTAACCTCTCTTTCTCTGCTGGAAGGGGATCCTTCCAATTGCATCAACTTCTCCCAGTTCTGTTGGGGAAGACTGGGAGTCTTGGGGTGTGGAGCTGGTTTCGGGAAGGCAGGGTTCAGCTTCTGGAGAAGAGCACTCCGGAATTCTGAGTCCCTGTCCCCACTCTCCAGGAACGTGTGTGCTCCCGGGAAGGGGGTTGAGCTCCCCAGCCTGGGAGTGTGTAAGCCCAGGATGTTAGGACGAAGTAGCGAACAGACCTCCAGACTGATGGCTCGGAGCCCAGGTTTTCGAGGTCAGGTTGATGCCCCTTACTGTGATTAAGTGCTCTAATGTTTTAAACACCTATATTTGGACTCCAACCCCAGCCAGCCTCAGTGCAATGTGTTGGACTTCGCGTCCAAGAAGGTCCTTCCATCCTGAGGATCCAACTGAGAGCCCAGTTGTTTCCATAACTTACTGATAGATACTTCTGTCCCAGGCACTGCTTGAAGTGTCATATTCATCAAATCTTCTCAGGTGGACAGGTTATGCCATCTTTAGATGAGGAAACTGAGACCCAGAGAGGTTATGTGATAGCCAGAGAGTAGAGTAGTCAAACTCAAGACACTCCCTCCCCCAGCTCTGCAACTCTAATCACTATACCACAGTTTCCTGAGTCATGTCCCTGGTTCTGAATCCTGGCTCTGCTCTTCACCTTGTGTGATCCTGAGTAGCTGAAACCACCAGAACTCAGCTTCCTCCTCTGTGAAATGGGCACATTTCTTTCTCTATTTAATAGAGTCTTTGCAAAAATTCCGTGAGTCAGGGGACATCAAACTCTCTGTGTAGTACCTGGGGCTCCCCGGCTCGCTCAGCAGTAAAGAATTCCCCAGCAGTGCAGGAGATGCAGATTTGATCCCTGAGTGGGGAAGATCCACTGAAGAAGGAAATGGCAAACCACTCCAGTATCCTTGCCTGGGAAATCCTATGGACAGAGTCGTCTGTTGGGCTACGGTCCATGAGGTCACAAAGAATCGGACAAGACTGAGCAACTAAATAAAAGTGTAGTACCTGGCACGTAGGATGTGTTCAGAACGCAAAGTGCTTTATTTTTGGATTATCATATGTAGTTCTTTTTTCCATAATCCAAGCTCTCCTTCCCTACATCTCTCATCTCAGGTTCCTATGCAGAAAGAGTTAATACTGCAGGCCTGAGGCTACTGCCCTAGATAGAAGGGCTGGCTTGCAATGCTGGACTTCGGCTGGCTTCTGGGAACTTGAATTTCAGAATGGTTCTCACCGTTCACTGAAAAGAATGGCTCCCTGTGCTTAAACTGTATAAACAGTGTGATTTGTGCTGAGCATCTGCTCCTCTCCTGGAGTCTGGAATTGTATGCAGCACTGGGCAGATGTGCCTGTACAACGAGCCGCTAGTGAAAACCCTGGGTGCTGTGTTCCCCTGAGCTCCCCTGGGAGACATTTCACATGTCTTGTCACACTATATCACTGGGGGAATTGACTCCATCAGGGGAAAACCCTGGGAGCTTGTACCTGGTCTCCCTGGGCCCTGCCTCATGCACCTTTTTGCCTTTGCTGGTTTTCCTCGTGTCCTTTTGCTATTGATGAATAGTAGCCATGAGTACAAGTGTATGAGCCTCCTAGGAGTTCTCTCATCAACACACTGAACCTGGGGGTGGTATTAGGTACCCAGACACAGCTCCCCAGAGCCCCTTCCCTCTGCCTCTGGCCTCCCTTGCACCTGAAAGCAGCTCCCCTGACACTACCTTCCTCCCCACAGAAATACTACCCCCCTGACTTTGACCCATCGAAGATTCCCAAGCTCAAGCTGCCCAAAGATCGGCAATATGTAGTGCGGCTGATGGCCCCCTTCAACATGAGGTGAGTGACCCCTCAGGGCCCCTGCACTGGTCGTGGTGGACAGACCCCATGCCCAGCATCCACAGGGAGCAGCCTGTCCCCAGAGCTCAGATCAGGTCACCAGTCCTGGCTCAGAGATGAGCCCAGTAAGCGGGTGACCTGTCTTTCCTGCCATTGAGGATCAATCTCCCTGACTGCCCAGAGCTCCCACCCGCTGCCTGAGAGCTCAGTCTTTGGTAGTAGAAGCGTGAGTGTGAGACGGAGTCCTGTACACACATTCACTTCCTCCAGCAGCCCTGTCTGTTCCTGCCCCAGGACCTTTGCACAGGCTGTTCCCTCTGCCTGGCATACACTTCCCTCTGCTCTCACATGGCCAGCTCTTTTTCACCCTCCAAGGCTTGGCTTACATTTCATCCCCTCAGAACAACCCTCCTGATCCCCCACACAACCCCATCTATGCTTCCCTTCTCTGCCAGTAGTCCCCAGACCTCGTCCTTTGTACTGTCTTATAATTACCATATCTCACCAATTCCCAGTCCCACATTTCTTCACATCTTTGTACATCTGAAATAAAGTGGTAACCAAAGCCACCTTTGTTAGTGAAGTTCAGCATGTGTTTACATATTACTGATCTGCTTGACTTCTGTTTCTCCTTCATGCATTTGTTTTTACTCAGCAGTCTTTTATTGGGTACTGCCGAGTGCCAGGGCCACTGCGAGGATCAAGACTTGATCCCACAGAGTCCCAGCCTGGTGAGGAGTACAGATGATAAACAAGTGCTCTGGCATATTCATGAAAAGCATTTGTGGGACACACAGATTGTCACAAGAGAGTGACTGGATGGTGGTGGGAAAGAGGGGAGGGGGCTTTGCTGGATGATTAGGGAACTATCAGAAGAAATATCAGTGGAACTAGAATCTAAGGGTTGGAGGATGTCACAGCCTATGGGAATTGCAGTGGTGAAGGCCCACAGGTGGGACCGAGCTGGGATGTTTGTAGGAACAGCCAGGAGGCCAGCACACGGCCTGGGAGCACAGGGGCTGAGCAGGAGGGGGTGAAGGAGGGCAGCGTGCCAGAGCTCTCCCTCGCTTCGTGTGGCATCCCCCCAAGGGAATCCTCCCTCTGGAACTCAGGATGCCCCATGAACACCAGGCTGGCTTCTCGGAGTGGGCGACAGGCAAGTCTCACCTAGCTTTGGTCATCTGGGTGCTTTCCAAGAAGACAGGCAGATACTAGTGAGAAGAATGTGCCAGCTAAGGGGAATCCTTACCTACAGTGGGACAGGCTTCTCGGTAGGGAGGGAGCTCCCCGTCCCTGGAGGTATGCAAGTGGTTATCTGCCAGAATGCTCAAGGGTCCCACCAGCAAGAACCAGGGTACCGAGGTGACTTGAGTCCCTGTCCCTCCCCACAGATGTAAGACATGTGGAGAATACATCTACAAGGGCAAGAAGTTCAATGCTCGCAAGGAAACAGTGCAGAATGAGTCCTACCTGGGCCTGCCCATCTTCCGCTTCTACATCAAGTGCACGCGCTGTCTGGCAGAGATCACCTTCAAGGTAAGCAGCCACCCAGGCTGGTCCCTCGTCCACTGGGGGGATCACCACTCCCGTCCCCTCCCTCTAGGGAGATCCCATTTCACCTTCTCCCCAGGAAACAGCAGAAGTTCAAGGAGAAGTTAACAGGAGTGTTAGGCAGAAAACCAAGAAGCAACCTAGATATATAGTAACGAGGTTTGATGGACAGGCTACCATACATTGGAATTTTTCATGGCTAATAGCAGTCATATTTTTACTTTCATTGTCATCCTAAGGGTGGTATTAAGAACTTGAGGGACTTTGTTGGTGGTCCAGTGACTAAAACTCTGAGCTTCCAATGCAGGGGGCCTGGATTCCATCCCTGGTCAGGGAACTAGATCCCATATGCTACAACTAAGAGTTCGCATGCTACAACTAAAGGGTTAAAAAAAAATAAAGAATTTGGGAAAGAAATAAAGAAAACTTAGTTTTCTCTCCCCATACTTCTGTGATGTTTGAATATTTTTTTGCCAAAAGACTTTTTTCTTCCATTAAAACATTTAATTTTATTAAAATAAGCAAAAAGTACATTGTAAATTATGTTTTAATTATTTACTTTTTAAATACAGTTTTATGAGATATGACTTATATGCCATGCAAATCGTTGTTTTAAAATGTATAATTCAGTGGTTTTTAGTATATTCCTAATGTGCTAAATTGCGTTCTCTAATTCCAGGACATTCTCATCACCCCCAAATTAATAACCTCCATCCCCTCCCCCAGCTCCTGGCAATCACAAATACACTCTGTGTCTCTGGTTTGTCTGTCTGGACATTTCCTATCAAGGAATCACACACTGTGTGGCCCTTTGTGTCTGACTTCTTTCATTGAGCCATCATGTTTTCAAAGTTCAAGAATATTGTAGCAAGTATCAGTGCCTCTCTCCTCTTTAAAGCTGAGTAATATTCCACTGTGTGGCTGGATCACATTTTGTCTACTCATTAGCTAATAGATAGGTTGTCTCCAGAAAAATGTTTTCTTTACCGACATTGTGAAGTATGTATATATTTAGATATTAATGAATACACATTAATTTTTTAAAGTTTAGAAAAGCTGTGGTAGAATGTTATAAATTGGCTTTCTAATGAAGAATTGCAGCTGATGAAATAACTAGGATCACACATGTGTGTTTGTGTGTCTGAGCGTGTGGTGAAAGCAGAACTCCAGTAGTACTGTAAGATAGACACTGGAAAATTGGTTGACTGCTCTTCTTTGCCCAGCCAGTCACCAGGAATAGAAACGCTTATAACAGTTTCCTGCATGGTTTTCAAAAAATGTGCTCTGGATACACGTGCACACAAGGATCACTCTCCTCCTTGCTCTTTCTTTTAAACAGTAAATATCTTATATTGGAGTAGTTTCGGATTTATAGAGAAGTTGCAAAGGTAGCAGAGAGTTCCCATCTGCCCCTCACCATCTTCCTCTCCTGTTAACATCTTCCATTTCCACATTGTATCTGCCACAATAAGAAACCAACCCTGAATTATCAAATTGTTACTTTTAACCAAATTCCAGACATGACACAGATTTCAATTTTTCCACTAATGTCACCTTTCTGTTCAGAGTCTCGTCCAGGATACCGTGTTGTATATTGCTTCTCTGTTTTATAAACACAAATAGGACCATGCTTTATACATAGTCGATGTGTAATTTATAATCAAAGGAATGTCAAGTGCACATGTGTGCACATACACATACAGAAAGGATTTGTTCAGGGACTTCCCTGGTGGATCAGTGGTTAAGAGTGTGCACTTCTCACTGCACAGAGCATGGGTTCGTTCCTGGGAACAAAGAGCCCGCATGTGATGCCGTGTGGACAAAACATTAAAAAAAAAAAAGATTTATGCAGAGACCCAGAAACTTATTTGCAAACATGTGGAGGGTGAAGGTCAGCAGAGGGACAGTGGGCAGGTGGAGAAGGATCTGAAAATCCATGCTAGGGAGTTCAGCAGTTCTGTGAAGGGGGACAGGAGCACTGGAAAGAAAGAACTGTGCTCACCAAAGCAATAAGACAGGAAAAAGAATCAGTGTTAAGAGGTATGAAACAGGGAAAGAAGGTGTTGCAGGCTGCTAGCCACTGTTCAGCAGAAGGTTTTAATGCTCAGAGACATAGGAGCTGATGTCTGCCTGTCTTTCCTCCCAGACAGACCCTGAAAACACAGACTACACCATGGAGCATGGAGCCACGAGGAACTTCCAGGCTGAGAAGCTCCTGGAGGAGGAGGAGAAGAGGGTGCAGAAGGAGCGCGAGGACGAGGAGCTGAACAACCCCATGAAGGTAAGTCAGGCACCGCCTGTGCGCGTGCATGCGTGTGTGTGTGAGTGAGTGAGTATGTGTGTGTGTGTGAGTGAGTGAGTGTGTGTGCGCGCCTGTGTGTGGGTGCTGATGGAGTCGATTCTCTTTCCTGCTTAACCCTCCAGGCAGGGTGTTGGGGTGGGGAGAATGGTCAGTAGAATTCTAAGATGTCCCCAAGACCCCTGCCTCCTAGTCACACATGCTGTGTAGTCCCAGGACTGCGTATACACGGCTCTTACTCCCATGATCAAGTTAAAATTAAACTATGGCCCAGATGACCCCACGAAAGGGGGATTGCCCAGAACAGGCCTGACTTATCACCCGAGTCCCTTAACCTGGGTCTAGAGTCTGAGACGGAGGGAGTCTTTTTTTTTTTTTTTTAAACTTATATTAATTTTACTTAGTGATGGAGCCAGGCTGGAAGTCCAGGCCACCTGGTTCCAGTACTGACTAGCCACGTGGTCTCGGGCGATCTCTTCCCCTTCCCCAAGCCTCAGTGTTCTGAGCCATGAAGTGGGTGCAGCCAAGGAACCAGGCACTGTGGATCCAGGGCCTGGGGTTGGGGGTTCCTTCCCTTGCCCATGGTGACGCCCCAAGGTCAGGCAGGCCATGCAGGGTGCCAGAGGGGGTTGAGTTGCAGCGCCCTCAGCTGCACGTCCGTGCCCCGGTCCCCACCAGGTGCTGGAGAACAGAACTAAGGACTCCAAACTGGAGATGGAGGTCCTGGAGAACCTGCAGGAGCTCAAAGACCTGAACCAGCGGCAGGCCCACGTGGACTTTGAGGCCATGCTGCGGCAGCACCGCCTGTCAGAGGAGGAGCGGCAGAGGCAGGAGCAGGAGGAGGATGAGCGGGAGACGGCGTGAGTGGAGCACTGGGGCCAGAGGGGGCCGGGGGTGCCCACCCACCTCCCAGCCTTTGCAGTGCCCTTCCCTCTGCGTGGAATCCCGCTTCCCGATCTTTGCATGGCTCCCATCTTGGGGAGGCCTTCCCCATATCCCACTCCCCACTTGTTTTCTCTCTTGTGGCATCTATGTCAGGGTCCCCAGGACCACCCCCAGGTTCACTGCTTAATTAGAAAAATTACAGGGAAAAATCAACAGCAGGAAGAGACATGGGGCAGGGTTGGGGGACTGGGCGCAAAATTTCAGAGTCTTCTGCCTGTCATGAGATGGGCTTAATTCCCCCAAAAAAAGACGTGATGGCGTGAATGAGGTGTGGTCCCTGGGGAGGCCTAGCCTGGGGTTCTCATTGGGGGCCAGTCACGCAGGTGCCTGCCCAGCTTGGCCGAGCCCCCAGACTCCAGGAGGAGAGTGTACCCCTTGTTTGCCCAGATAGTGTTGGGGCAGGGAGCCTCCCATCAGTAGCAGGAGCCCCACAGTCCAGGTCCAGTTCTCCCGAGGGCTGGCCTGGTAAGCCAGCCTTTTTGAGGCTTTGGTCGCAGGCCTGCTGTGTCTGTCCATGCTTCTGCAGGGCACCTCCCACTTTCTGGAACCTTCTTGCTGATTCACCCCTTTCCTGATATGTCTTCTGTCCTTCCTCACCTAAAATCTGAACAGGGACTCGGTTTGGCTTCTGCATGCAGGGCCTGGAAGGGGGTTGGGCACAGGGTAGGTGGACAGCCAGTGCTGTTGCGTTGGCAGGTCAGTGAGACCGGGATTAGCAGTGAGAGGAGTCTGCGTTCACTGAGCCCGTTTTGGATATGGGCACTGTTCTGAGTTTGAGTTTGGACCCACCATTATGGTGGTCGAGGGAACTGGGGTGTGAGGAGCCGTACACACAGCCCTGCCTAAGGTCCCCCAGCTGGGGTTCAAATCAAGGCAGGCTGGTTCCAGCCTCCCAGTGCTTAACCACCCCACTGGGTTCAGTGGACAAAGAACTTTTTTTAAAAGATATTTCTGTACCCTCATCCCCTATTCAGTGAAGCTAGGAAAGGAAAGCCAGGTGCCTCATTGTGTGGGGGGGTCCTGGTCACTGTTCCCCCAAAAAAGCATGTCCCCAAGTTCCATGTTCCTTCCTGCAGGGCGCTAGTGGAGGAATCAAGGAAAAGAAGACTCCTTGAAGACTCTGACTCAGAGGAGGACACCACCCCCACCCAGCCCCAGCCAGCCCTCCGGCCCAACCCCACTGCCATCCTGGACGAGGTGAGTGGGGCCACCCACATTCCCACGTGCTCTCAGGTGGAGCAGGGACAGGGTAAGCCAGGCTTGGCTTAACTTTGTCTCGAAAGGCCACAGACAGCCCAGGCCATAGTGCTCAACACCACGGTCGTAGCACTAAACAGCCGTGGATCGTGTACGAATAAGTAGGCATCGCCATGTGCCAGTAAAACTTTATTTACAAAGACGGGTTGCAGCCCTCCAGGACTGTGAGGTTTTCTTTTTATTTCTATCATTTTTTAATTGGAGTATAATTACTTTACAGTGTTGTGTTAACTTCTGCACAACAGCGTGAATCAGCTATATGTATATATGTATCCCCTCACTCCCATCCCACCCCTCTAGGTCATCACACAGCACCAAGATGAGCTCCCTGTGTTACACAGCAGCTTCCCACTAGCTATCCATTTTACACATGGTAGTGTATATACGTCAGTGCCTCTCTCCCAACTCGACCCACTCTCTCCTTTGCCCTACTTGTGCCCACGAGTCCGTTCTCTATGTCTGCCACTCTGTTCCTGCCCTGCAAATCCAGGGCTGTAGTTTTCCACCCCTTCTCCAGCTGCAGAAACAAGGAGACTTGCTGGATTTAGAGACCTCAGGCAGGTGTTGATTTCTCAGGCACTTAACAGTCCTGGGCTGGACTCCGGGGCAGCCCTGTTCCATGCAGTCATTTCAGGGATCCAGGGCCCCTCGCTTCTCCTAGTTCTGCCCTGTCCTGGAGCATGGCTGCCAGCTCTGTGGTCGCAGCTGGCTCAGAGCACCCTGGGGTTCCGGCTGTGGGAAGGCGGAAGGGGTCTGTAGGAGTACCCACCAGTGCCTGGAGGCCCAGGTTCAGATGCCACCCACACCTACTCCCCTGGAACGTGGAGTCCCAGTGGCTGGACATAGTCGTGTGGCCGCCTTGAACTGCAAGGGAGGCTGGGAGCTGCCCATCCTATTATTAGCAAAAAGAAAGGAAAAAGAGGGTTGTGGGGGTGGGGGATAGGAGGTTGGCATTTTTCACCACAGCTGTCTTATCCAAGGTGATTGAGGCCACTCTGGTTAATCGAAGGAGGGGCTTAAAATGGGAAATGGTAAATAATGCAGAGACCCCAGAAACTTTATTATAACGCAAAACATGTTCCTAGTCTGTATTAGTTAAATACCAGTCCAGCCACTGGACAGGACCCAAAGTAACAGCAGTCTCAACTGCATAGAAGTTACTTTTCTATCAAATAACAGTTGTACATGGTCATGCTGAACAGGGAATATGGACCCTGGTGTCCAGGGCATCCTCCACCTCATTGTCCTGCCATCCCCAGGATGATGCCCTCAGTGCAGGGCAGCTGGCCAGTGGGAAGGGCTGGGGACAGGGGAGGACATTAAGGGTAACAATACCTTTGGTTGAGCAGATCCTTCTGCTCACACCCCATTGGTCAGAACTGAACCACCTGCCCACATCCTGATGCAAAGGGGTCTGGGAAATGTAATCTTTCACAGGGTCAGCCATGTTCAAGCCATGAATTCTGAAGAGGATGGGTTTGGGGGTCATGCACTCTCACTTGTCAACCTTTTGATGTAGAACCAAGATATTTTATTTGGGGCTGCATCCCCTCATCAGAGTTCTCTCTCTGTCTTTCTTGCATAATCCACCCTCAGAATTCACCTAAAATTTCCTCTTTGTTTATTTCTTTCAAGTGGAATAAGAGATTGAAAGTTCTTTGAAAGCAATATGGTCTTGTATGATTTTTTTCCCCCAGTCTTTTCTTTTAAGTCTATTTTATTATTTTATTTTGGCAGCACTACACAGCATGTGGGATCTTAGTTCCCCTACCAGGGATTGAACCTGTGCCCCCTGCAGTGGAAACATGAAGTCCTAACCACTGGTCCACCAGGGCGTTCCCTCCCCCTAGTCTTTTGTTGTTGCTGCTGTTTATTTGTTTATTTTTGGCCGCCCTGGGTCTTCAGTGCCACAAGCGGGCTTTGTCTAGTTGTGGCCAGTGGGGTGTACTCTCTAGTTTCAGTGCGAGGTCTTCTCATTACTGTGGCTTCTCTTCTTTTGGAGCACAGGCTTGAGGACGCATGAGCTAAGTCGTTGTGGTGCACAGACTCAGTTGTCCCTTGAGATGTGAGATGTTCCCAGACCTGGGATCGATCTGTGTTCTCTGCATTGGCAGGCAGATTCTTGACCCCTGGACCATCAGGGAAGTCCTCCCCCGATGACCCAGTGGTTAAGTTAGGTTACTATAGTCTTGGATAACTATTAAGTCTTTTCTGGTTATCTTGCTTGTAGCTAATTTGATAGTGGACTTTCTTGTTTTGTTATGCATTACACAGATTTCACCGTAACTTTACAGAAGAATCTGTCTTTTCACCCCTCTGTCCCCTGGGTTTAGTTTAATGGTAACCCATGATGGTGTTTGACAAAAAGTGAAGGACAGAAATTAATTCCACCAGTCAGTTCAGTGGTGCCAGATGAGCAAGCTTCGGCTGGGACCACCAGTCTCTCTGTTACCCCAGTGGACAGCATCTGTCCTGGTCACCACACAGGGGGAATGCAGTGTGACCACTGTGTCATCCTCCTCCCCCTGCCCCCACCCCAGCTATGCCAGCCCCCTCAGATGGGTCAGGCTCAGTCCACGTCACGTTCTCGCTTGCTGATTTCTCCGTGTCTGACTTCAGCACCAGGTTCCTCCCCTGACCACCTGATTGACAGCAGCTGTCCCCTTACCCCACCCCCACGCTGTCACATCACCCTGACTTCTTTCTTTCCCATCACTGATTAAGACGATGGTGTCCTGGGACTTCCTTGGAGGTCCAGTGGTTAAGACTCCATGCTCCCAGTGCAGGGGGCATGTTTCCGATCCCTGGTCAGGAAGCTAGATCCCACATGCCGCACAGCCAAAAAAACAAAGATGACGGTGGTTGTCCTGACCATCTACTTGCTTGTCCACCCTCTCTCCTCCCCAGATGGTGAGCTCTGTGAAGGCAGCCCCCTGCCGTCGTGCCCCCCCCAGCACCCCAAACCCCAACAGGGCCTCTTGCTTCTAGTGGTTTCCAGTTCCTCTATTTAAACATCAAACATAAAAGGGGTCCCTTCTGATAAGACTGAAGAGCTGGAGTGGACTGAGCCCCTTCTGCCTCCCTCTAACTAGTTTCCTCCCCATCACTAGGCACCAGGGAGGTGCCTGCATCCCCCTTCATTCCCTCAAGCATGTTGATTGAATACCTGCTACAGACAAGATCGAGTATGTTCAGGGTGGTATGGCTGTAGACTGAGCTCCTGCTACAGACTCAGCAGTGAACAGGCAGGACCCTGCAGTGGCTGGGGAGACTGCTAGTAAAGCAGTGGAGGCACTGTGGACACAGACGTGCAGCTTTCACTCAAGCTGGAACTGAGAGGAGGGGCGTCTCGGGGTTGCCAATACTTGAGATGGGGACTGAAGGATGAGTTGGAGTTCACCAGGTGATCTCGAAACAAAGGGGGTGTTCCAGGTGGAGGGAACATTGTGGGTACAGATGTGGAGGTGAGCAACCTCGGTGTATGTGATTTAGGAAGTGTAAGGGTAGGGTGTAAGGGATAGAAAATTGGCAGAGGCCTTGAGTACCAAGCTTAGGGCAATGGGGAGCCACAGAGGAGTTTAGAGCAGTGGGGAGAGGGCTAGTCAGCACCACAGGGGGAGTGGGACTGGTAAAGATCCTGGCTCAGCTGGGGACTGAGAACAGGGAGGCCAGAGGAGGGACAGATCAGAGGCAAATCACCCAGTCACATCCCACATCCCCCACCCCCGCAGACCCCGAAAGCCAAGAGGAAGGCAGAGAGCTGGGAGCGCAGCGTGGGTGCCCTCGGCAGCAGGCCCCAGCTGTCGGGCCTGGTTGTGAAGAAAACAGGCCTGGATAGCAGCATCCGGCGAGGAAGAGCCCCGCCCCTCCCAGGTAGGTCAGTCCCTTAGCTGCGTGCAGTGCCTCAAGCAGCCACCGGGTGGTGCTGTTGTGTTGAGAGGGGCGGCAGGGTGAGGTGTGTCCCCAACTAGGGTTGAGGCTAGTAGGGCTGTTTTAATTTTTTGTTTTAATTAAGAGGAGCAAGCTGTTGTTTAGTTGCTAAGTCATGTCTGACTCTTTCACGACCCCATGGACGTAGCCCTACAGGCTCCTCTGTCCATGGATTTCTGAGGTAAGAATACTGAAGTGGGTTGCCATTTCCTTCTCCAGGGGATCTTCCTTACCCAGGTATCGAACCCACAGCTCCTGCTTGGCAGGCAGATTTTTTACCACTGAGGCACCAGGGAAGCCCAAAAGGAGCAAGTGCTTGCTTTTAAAACCCCGTTCAGAGGCCTGTAGGATAAATTGTCTGATCTCATGGCTGCCCATACCCCATACATGGACAGTGGCCCCAGCCTCCCAGGTTGGGTCTTGGGCATCCACCTCTTGACTGTTGTGTCACCGATGCTGTGTGTGGCCCCCGGGCCCTAGGGAGGAGGTGGGCCCTGTGAGGTGGAAAGAGCAGGACCCCCCATGCCTCCGTGTGCTTGTCCCGTGTCTTGGTCCAGGGCCCTCACCCCTGCCCTGGGCCTGAGCTTCCTGTCCTGGAAGATGCTGGTGATAGCAGGATCAGCCTCATGGGTCCTCAGAAGGTTTGGGGCCGGTTCCCTGAGATGGTCCAAGTCCTGGCACCCAGCGAGCCTTACAGATGCGTGACCATGTTTATCAAAACAGTTACTACTCCATTTGTCAGATGAGGAGACTGAGGCCCAGAGAGGTGGAGCCACTTGCCCAGAACCATACAGCTGGGGAGAGTGGTGGAACCAAGGTCCACCCCTCTTCATCACCATGGTACTCAGCTTCACTTGGGACCTGGAGCATTTTTATTTTATGCATCCCCAGCAGGGCACCTGTGTCCACCTGGGTCCAATTTCAGAAGTAGAGCTGCTGGGTCAAGGGGTATGCGGATTTAAACTGTGATGGGTCCGCCAGATACTTTCCAGAAAGGCTGCACACAAGCAGTTATGGCCGGTCCTGTTCTCCTGGCCTTCCCTAGGCTTGGCCTGCCTGCAACTGTCCCAAGGTGACTGCTAGCTCTTGCCTCTCTTCCAGGTGCAATGAAGAATGGTCAGGCAGCTGGCCCAGCACCCCAGATGCCCAGCACGTCCTCCCTGAGCCAGCTGGGTGTGTATTCTGACAGTGAGGACAGCAGTGGCAGCAACTGAGGCCCCCTGCCCTTCCCTGGTCAAGGTCACAGCCAGCTGCAGCCGTGGTCCGGGCCAGAGGCCTTGGAACTAAGCAGAATCATAGCTGGACAACCGGGAACGCCTGCCGAGGCTGGCAGGGCGAGCAAGGACTTCAGCTGAGGGACTCAGTTTTCTTCCTGTCCTCCCACCCTCTGGACCTCAGGTCCCCAGGTCACACTGCAACATCCTGGAGCAGCTTCAAGGTCATCTCTGTGACAGTCCCTGAGAGGCCAGCCATGCTTTGGGCACGGGCCAGGCCCACCCATCACCCCGGCTGGGCTCCATCCCTTTCCACCACAGAATCATCTGGAACCAATGGAAAGAACCTGCTGATGGCCTGGGTGCCTTCTCTCTGTCAGTGTCTGAGAAGGGGATGTCAGAAGCATGCAGCCTAGCCAGTCCTGGACCCCTGCCTCTCAGAAACCACCAGCTAATAAATGCTCATTATTTCGTAGGCTCAGTTTGGGGCTAATTTGTAGAAAGGTGATAAAGTCAGGAGACCAGCGAGTCTGACTGCAAACCTCCTGTTCTTTCAAGGTTGCCGGATTCCACTCCACGTAACCCCCTCTGACTGCAGTGTTTTCTAGTTGAAGGTCCTGTGCCCCCCCAGACACTCCCGCAGGCTGTGCGTACAGTGTGTGCTCTGCCACTTCAGCCGTGTCCCACTCTTTGTGACCATGGACTGTAGCCCGCCAGGCTCCTCTGTCCATGGGATTCTCCAGGCAAGAATACTGGAATAGGTTGCCATGCCCTCCTCCAGGGGGTCTTCCTGACCCAGGGATCGAACCTGAGTCTCCTGTGGCTCCTGAGTTGCAGGCGGACTAGAACCACCTGGGAAGCCCACTCACAATGTAATGAACCTCCATCTCCTCTCTCCCGCCCTTCCTGGGGTCAGTGACATCAGCCCTTCTCTCACACACACACATACATCCTGGCTTTCATTCAGCATTTGAATAAAGAGGCTTTGTGGTTTGCAATGCCAGAGTTTGTGAGGTGAGACCCCCCTGCTGCCACACTGGAGATCTTTCCTACAATTCCCCTGCTTAGGGATTGTACAGAGAGGTGAACCAGGGTCCTGCTAGGGCTTCCAACAGGGGCTCAGGGGCTTCACATCAAGGCTCTGAGGCTGCAGAGACGGCCAGGGAGGCCTGGTTCCCAAGCCTTGACAGTGGGGCATGGGCCAGGCCCACCACACTGGCAGCTAGTAAGAACTGGTGCCTCGTGCACCTCTGATCCCAGTTCTGCACTCAACAGCGTTGTGTTTATGGCTTAACGTTGGATGCCTCAGGAGTGTTTGCACAATGGAAATTGGCAGAGCTGTAGGAGCCGGTTGCGAAGCCTGGCCGGACACCACTGCCCGTTTCCCCCAGCTCCGCATCCTGCTGTCAGTTCCTGAGATGTAGGCCTTCAGAGGCTCTGGGTAAAGACAGATCATCCAGGGACTTCTGCAGTGGTCCAGTGTTAGCACTCGGCACTTTCACTGCTGAGGGCCTGGGTTCAATCCCTGATTGGGGAACTAAGATCCCATAAACTGTGCAGTGTGACCAAAATTTAAAAATAAATTAGAAAAAAAATGAATAAGTCATCTAGCTTAAGTAGTTGTGAAAGGGTACTGGGTTGGGAGCTCTCTTGCTCATTTTTTTAAATTATTTTATTTATTTGGGTGATCAGGTCTTAGTTGCGGTGCGTGAGCTTAGTTGCCCTGCTAGGTATGTGGGATCTTAGCTCCCCAACCAGGGATCAAACCCGCATACCCTACATGGGAAGGCAGATTCTTAACCACTGGACTACCAGGGAAATTCCTCATTTTGATTGATTCTTTCAGACTGTTTCTGGAATTCCCATTGCTCTCAATTCACTGCAGTTTTTGCCATGTATGTGCACCATCCGTTATTTACTTAGTATTATTTAGTGTTAACCTAATTTCATCCTAAAACACAGGTCGCCAAACTACAATCCACAGGCTAAATCTGGCCTGTGGCCTGTCTTTGTAAATAAAGTTTTATAGGCACACCAACCCACCTCTTTGTGTGTATGCCGCCCATGACTGCCTTTGCTCCCTGGTGGCAGAGGTGAGTGGTTAAGACTGACTCTGTGACCTACAAAGCCAAAACAGGTACTCTCAGATACCATAACAGGATAAACAAGTGATACGAGAGGTGGTGCTAACAGTGATACAATTAAAGCAGGATGGGAAAGTTCTGACGGGGCTACCTTAGGAGTTATGTGTACTACCCGAGGCTCCTGTATTGGTTACCTAATGCCGTGCAACAAGTGATCCCCAAATTTAGCAGCTTAAACAGGAATCTGGGTGTGGTTTCCCTGGGTTCTTGGCTTCAGAGTCCATCACAGATGCAGCTGAGATGTTGGCCAGGGTTGGGGTTTCATCTTAAGGCCTGACTGGGGAAGGATCCACTTCCAAGCTCACCCATGTGGTTGTTGGCAGAATTCACTTTTCAGCAGAGGCCACCCTCAGTTCCCTGCCTGCATAGACCTCTCCAAAGGCTGGCCTCCTAAGGAGGAGAGTCTGCTAGAAGTGACAGCCCATCACCATTGCCACGTTCTGCTGGTTGGAAGCAGCCACACAGCGCCACTCCCCCATGTTCCAGGGGAGCTGCTCACACGCTGGTTGCGACCACCAGGAGGCTGGGGTAATGGGGGCCACCCATGGTGGGCGAGGCCAAAACACCCCTCAGGCTTTGCAAGGGTCTGTGTGTCCCTGGCACCTGAGATCATTCTTGCATTTTGTAGGTGTTCATTGAATGTGTGTGGCCTGAGTGGGTGTCTCCTCATTCACTGAGGAGGAAATTGAGGCCCAGGGAACCACATGTTTCTGCCCGCTCTCTGCCACCCTCTCCTTTCCACCATGCTGGAATTGATTGTTTCATTCTTATTTTTCCTGCAGGGCTTTACACTTTGTTCTCCCACCCATGTCCTGAAAACAGTTTGGCTCTCAGCCCCCGATTGCCTTGCTGGGTTTTCCAGGGTAGAGTGGGCAGAGGGACTGCATAGCAACACATTGGGGTCTGTCCTGTGTGCTGACCTTCCAGGGCCTCACCCTGCACCCACTGCCTGCCTTGGGCCTGCCTCCCCCAGACCATCTCCCCTCTTTTAGTCTCTGGAGCCTGCCCTTCCCCGCCTCACTGCTGACAGTCCCATTCCCCACAAGCTCCATGTCTGTCATCTGGTCCTTGGGAGCTGTCAGGCCTCATCCGGAATCTCCTCCATCAGCTCCCCTGGGGGCTGCCTGGCTGCCGGAGCACATCAGAGGGACCAGGGTTTGGGGGTGGCCTCTGCTCTGCTGGAGCCCCCGCCTGCCTGAGCCTGGGCTCCACAAAGAGACAAGGGCTGCTCCTGCTTCCTCTTGCTTCTCGAGCTCCCTACACGCCCATGCCCTCAGGCACGTGAGCTCCCCATTTCACAGAGTGGGTGAGGGGCAGGACCTGGCTTTGAAACCGCAAGGCTCGGAGGCTACACTTTGATCACCAGGACCTATAGACTGGGAGCTTCCAGGGGCTGGTCCCCCATCAGGTTGGAGGTGGGCCCTGCAGGGCTATGTCTCCATTAGACTGAGAGTCCTTGAAAGCCAGTACATATTTCCCCCATCAGACTGGGTGCTTCAAAGGGCAGGATCACCCCTCCTCCATCAGACTGAAAGCTCCTTAAGTCACAGCCATGCCTCTCCCTTCAGACTGGGAGCTTAACACATGCATATATATCCTCCATCAGACTGGGGGCTTCCCAGGGCAGGACCGTGTCTCTCCCATCAAACTGTGAGCTAAGAAAGGCAGGGCTGTGTCCAGGAGATTCTGAGGGCAGAGGTCATCTCTCCTATCAGACTAGGAGCCCCTAAGTTGAGGCAACATCCCCTCCATCAGATCTGGAGGTTTCAAGCCCCATCATGGGTCACCCCCCACTCGGTTCCCACCTGCCCTAGTGCCTTGGCTCCCATCCCCACTGCAGATACGGGGACCCCCAGCCAGGGTCTTCCTCTTGCTTCTTCCTGATGTCCCAGCCACCGTAAGCATATATTGAGCACCTACTGTGTGCCATACAAGGAAATATCATTTGGTCATAAAAAGAAATGAAATGTGGGCATGCCATAATTTGGATGAACTTTGAAAACGTGATGCTCAGTGAAAGAAGCCAAGACACAAAAGGTCACACAGTGATTCCATTTGTATGAAATGTCCAGAACAGGCAAACCCCAGAGACAGTGAATGGGTTGATGGTTGCCAGGGATTGGGGGGGAGGGGTCTGGGAAGAACCGGAAGTGACTGCTTCTTTGGGGGGTGATGAAAGTATTCTGAAATTACTGATGGTCACACAGCCTTGTGAACATACTAAAAGCCCATGGAAATGAGTGGGTAAATTGTGGGGTATGTGAATTATATCTCAAAATCTTTAAAGCACCCAAAACAGTATGAGACAGTAAGCGCTCAACAGTGGCTGGCGATTGTCCCATTTCACAGACAGGAAAACAAAGCCAGGTCGCTTAACGCGAGGTCACATGGGCTGGGATTCCAGAAACAGAGCACCACCTGGGAGGAGACCCTGAGAAACCATCTCTCAGACCCTCAGTGCTGGGGGAAGGGAAGCTCTCTCAGCCCAGGACCCCAGACCACCCACCTCCTTGCCTTTGTCCAGACAGTGCCTGCCTCCTGGCTTGGCTCGCTTGCTCCCCATCCCCTTAATTGAAAGGCAAAACCCAAGAGGTTATGCGGCTATTCAAGGTCACACTACCACAGGGTTGTGGGACCCCTAGCCCGGCTCTCCCCTTCATCCACCGGCTCTCCCCTTCATCCACCACCTCTCGCTCCTCCCTGAGCCCCTCCCTGCTCCTGCGGTGGGAGTTGGGGCAGCCCCAGGAGAAGCCGGCTCAAAAGCACAGGGAAGTCAAACGCCGTTTGATTCTGCCTCCAGGGCCCCTAATTGCTATTCCTGACACACACTGTAATTAGAAGGCCCCTTTCAAATATTTATACCTTAGACGTCGCGTATTTATCTGACAGGGAGAGGACTCGGATTTGATGAGATCTGTCAACAGCTCATCCTGGAGCCGGGGAATTGCCTTGCGGCTGACAGAAAACAGGACAATTACCCGATGTGCTCCCTGGCAGTCCCCAGGGATGCTGCCTCGTCGCTGAATGCTGAGGGCAGGCTGGGGTGGGGGGTGTGACTGCTCTTTGGGGAGATTGGGGAGGACTGAATTCAACAGGTTTGTGTCCAACCACTCAGCCGAAGCAGGAAAGGGAAGGAGAGGGCATCCGGACACCCCTGCTGCTGTGAGGGAACTTGCCTTGCTGGCTCTGGACCTCAGTTTTCCCATCTGGAAAATGGGGCTAACAGTGCAAGGGAGATGGAGACTCTCTGACTTCGTGAAGATACCTGATGGGTGTTGAATGCCACTCCACGCCAGGCCATATCATGGCGCCTGGGCAGAACTAAGCTGTGAGGTGTCTCTCCCTTCTCTGTTCCTCTTCGGTTTCCCCACGGGGGGCGAAAAATAAGTCATTCCCTCCTGGCAATCCTTTCCCCGCTCTCTGAGGGTTTTCTATTAGAAGCCCCATTTTTCACATCAGGAGACATTGCCCAGGCCCCACTATTCTGAAAGGAGGGGTGCAACTCTGTAGCAGTGTTAGTCTATTTCCCCTCCCTTCCAAGCTGCGGGCACCTGCCCACTCTAAGGGGCTTGGAGAAGGGAGCCTGAGGTCCTATCCTTCCTGACCACCCTTCTCTTATTTTTGTTAGGGGTCCCTGAATAAGCCCCTCTATGGGGAAAGGAAAAAAATGTGTTTCTTTTGGGTCTGGTCAGCAGCTCCCTGGGCTCTCTTATTCTCCCCAAATCCCTCAGTGTCCTGGCCCCCAGACAGCTGCAGCTGCCAAGAGGCAGCCAAACCAGGCGAGAGACCCCCCCCCCTTTCTGCTCCCTCCCTCCCTCCACCCCCAGAAGCCACAAAGGGACAGATGCTGAAGACACACGCCAGGCACTGATACCATCTCCCTTCCCCTGGCCAGCTGTCCCAACCCCTTCCCTCATCCCACAATGGGTCCCCTGGGGAGAGGGGGACAGAGGAAAGCCCTCTTGGGGGAGGGGAAGCCAGAACCCCTTCCTTTCTGTTCCCCCCCTACTTCCTCCGGTGTCGTCGTCAATATCCATTTTAGCCAATGACCTCTGAAACAATTTCCACACCCCCATTCTCCTGGTCAGTTTCGCTGCCAGACCCTGGTTCAATTTCAACTCTCAATAGTGGTCACTCTCACCCCCTCTGCTGGCCAATTTCACCCCTTCTCGCGGTCAAGTCCAGCCCACCCCTTTTCCTGGTCAATTTCCACCTCGCCTTCCTCTCGTCTTCCCCACCTCAGCACCTCTTGCTCTGCAGAGCAAGGTCAGCGCCTGTGGGTTCCCGCCTCCCGCGCTCCTCGCTCGCTCCTGCCAGCCTCGGTCCTCTGGGTCACTGTCCAGCCGCCGCGGCCTTGGCCCCAGCGACTCCCGCTCCGCATCCCCCCCTCCCTCTGCGGGCAGCGGCTCTCCTCCCTCCCCAGAACAGCTGAAGGTCTCAGTCACCTCGGAGGGGAGCGCGGGGGGAGGGGAGGGGCGGGGGAACCCGCGGAGGGGGAGGCGGGGAAGCCTTGACGTCCCTGCCCTGGACCCGGCCCGGGGCTGGTAGGGACTGGGGCGCCCGCCCGCCCGAGCGCCCCCTCCTCAAAGTCCCACCTCCCGGTCGCGCGCCGGCGGCGGCGGTGAAAGTCTCTCCGAAAGCGTGAAGGGGGATTGGAGGAGATTTTATTTCCCTTTGTGCCCGTGACTCGGGTCGGATCGAGGCGGCGGGGCCGGGGACCCCGGGCTTGGGGCTCCCCTCGGAGCGGCGAGGAGCGCAACAAAGGATGCGCCCCACCGGGGTCACCGTCCCCGCGGCCCAACTTTGCGCGAGGCGCCCGCGCCCCCGGAGAACCCTCTCGCTGCGTTGAGAACCCAGGCGTCCGGGCTGAGCCAAGGCTGGGGGCGTCCGCTGGCGGCGCTGTCCCCGCCCTCGGCTCCCAGGAGGGGGATTCCAGAGCTTCCCGGAGGCGGCGGGTGTCCGCGCCGCGCACGAGACCGCTCTGCCCGCGGAAACTCCGCGCGCTTCCGCGGATGCCCCTGGCTCCGGCCGGACTACCCAGCGCTCGGCGTTCAGGGCCCCGCGCGACGCCCGCTTCCCACGCCGTCCTTCCAGAGCTGGGCTAAGGTGCAATTGCTCCTCCTTTCCCCTCCCTCCTCTTGTCTCCTCCTTTTTCTCCCCTTTTCACCCTCCTCTGAGCCCAGCCAAAGGGCACACCTGATCTTTCTCCTCCTCCTTCCCCTCCTACCTTCTCCCTGGGGGCCCTGCCGAGGAAGAGGGCCCAGAAGAGGGCATGCGGGTCCCCCGCTGACAGTGGCCAGGTTTGGGGTGACACGCACTCAGATGGCCAAGTGGCTCCGAGACTACCTGAGCTTTGGCGGTCGGCGGCCCCCTCCGCAGCCGCCCACCCCCGACTACACCGAGAGCGACATCCTGCGGGCCTACCGCGAGCAGAAGGATCTGGACTTTGAAGACCCCTACGAGGACGCCGATAGCCGCCTAGAGCCCGATTCCTCCGCGGGGCCCGGGGACTCCAAGGGCTCTGGAGACGCGAAGTACGACTCTCCAAAGCACCGGCTCATCAAGGTGGAGGCAGTCGACATTGCCAGAGCCAAGGTCTTGCTGGGAAGCCCCGGGGAAGAGGTGCGTGGCTAAGTCCCCTAAGCTGGGTGGGCCCCGGAGACTGGGTGGGGAGGGCCAAGCTGGCACCCCCACCCTGGATTTTGGGGAGCTTGTTTAGGTGTTACCCCAGGGGCAGACCAGGGCACCAGCCCACTTCCCCCAATCCCCCACCTGCTCGGCAGTTTGATGTCTGTCTCCTTTCAATGCACAGTGCTGTTTGCCCGCCTCCCTCTCTCATTGGCTTTGTACCCCTTTCCTCCAGCTTCCTAAGTCCTCCCTTCTGGATCCCTTCCCCCAGCTTCCCTTCCTCTTACAAGCTGAAGGGATCTTCCTCAAACAGATCTGAGTGAGTCGGTTTCCTATGGGGCACTTCAACATTTTTACCAATCTCCACCCTTCCTCTGTTACACTCCCATTTTACAGAAATGGAAATTGAGGCTCACAGAAGAAAAGTGACTGGCCCCAGGTCACAAGGCTCTAGCTTGTTTAGAACTTGAACCAGACTTGCTTCCAATGCCCATAATTTTTTTTCCAAAATGATCAGTATTTTTCCTAAATGATCAGAAGGTCCACCATACAACATCAGCAGAGACAGAAAAGACTTCAAAGGGAATTATGGGAGGCTGTGTCTGGTAGCGGGGCTTCTGTGAATCTGCTTGCAATGCAGAAGATCCAGGTTCCATCCCTGGGTCGGGAAGGAGAAGGAAATGGCAACCCACTCCAGTATTCTCACCTGGAAAATGCCATGGGCAGAGGAGCTTGCCTGGTAGTGGTTAATGGCACAGAGAAACATAGGAGGAGGCAGGGACTCGGGGAAGCAGACAACCTAGGTTCAAACCCTGCCTCTGACTTATCAGCTGTGTGACCCTGAGCAAGTCACTTGCCCAGTATGTGCCTTGGTTTTCTCATCTATAAAATGGGGATAAAGTACTTACTGAGTGTTGATACTACCAGTAAATATATTTGAAGTCTTTTGGAACAGTACTGGCACCTGATAAACATTAAAATGATTGAAAGAAGGAGGTAGGGGTCAGAGGAAGAGAGGAAGGGATGATCTACTTGCAAACACTTGTGGGTGGAAAAAAAAACCACTTGCTTGGACAGGGTATGCCAGATAGATCAGAGACAGCAGGCAAGAGGTGTACTGTACTCATGCTGGGCATGCTGGGCACAGCATGGGTACCCAGAGCTAGGCTTGGTCCCCCTGAGTCCTTGATCCCCTCTCTTGCCTTTCTCTGTCCAGTCAAAAGTCGACACCGAGTACTCAGACCCCTTTGATGCCCAGCCCCATCCACCACCCCCGGATGATGGCTACATGGAGCCCTACGATGCCCAGCGGGTCATGAGTGGTGAGTGAGCAGGGCTTGGAGGAAAGGTGACAGGCTCCCAGGTGGGAGTGAGAGCTGACCAGTGTCCTTGGCCTCCCAGAACTGCCATGCAGGAGGGTGCAGCTGTATGACACCCCCTATGAGGAGCAGGACCAAGAATTGGGAGATGGGCCCCCTTCAGGGCGGAAACCTCGACAGAGTCGGCTGCCTCAGGAGGATGAGCGGCCAGCAGATGAGTATGACCAGCCCTGGGAGTGGAAGAAAGACCATATCTCCAAGGCATTTGCAGGTGATTCTCTTACCCTGATTTCTGAAGATCTGTGTCCCTCTATTTTCTGCTCTGGTCATATCCCCTGTTTCAGCTAACAAAGTAAACCTCCAGCGCTTGTCACTTTGGTAGTTTGTTAATTCTCACTAATGTGTGAATGACTGATAGTCATAAGTTTCTTTTTCCAGGAGAACCTGTATCTTCCTTGGAAACTGAAACCCCTTTAATTAATTTATTTTTATTTTATCTTATCTTATTGACTATGCCATAAGGCTTGCAGACCTTAGTTCACTGACCAGGGACTGAACCCAGGCCTTTGGTAGTGAAAGCATGAAGTCTTAACCACTGGACTGCCAGGGAATTCCCTGAAACCCCTTTTTGAGTGCAATGGAATCTACTCATTCTGCTCACTATAGTGCAGGAATAGGCTTTGGTGTCAGGACTAGATCTGGATTTGTGTCTTTTATGTGGGCAAATGACTTTATCTCCCTGAGTCTCAGTTCTCTAACATGTACCTGTTGAGTAGAGCAGTTGTAAACTGAGTGCTAAAGCACTCAATTATACAGGAGCTTTGGGGAAGAGAGCAGCATTTCTTAGAGTCAGTTTCTGAGTTGGGTAAGCTTGGACAAGTCTCTGAGCCTCAGTTTCCTCTTCTGTAGAAAGAGGAATAATAAGGTCACTTAGGGCTTCCCTTGTGGATCAGCTGGTAATGAATCCACCTGCAATATGGGAGACCTGGGTTCGATTCCTGGGTTGGGAAGATACCCTGGAGAAGGGAAAGGCTACCAACTCCAGTATTCTGTCCTGGAGAATTCCATGGACTGTATAAGCCCATGGGGTCAGAAAGAGTCGGACACGACTAAGCAACTTCCACTTTTCACTTTCAAGGTCACCTTTAAGAAATAAACTCCAGGAAGAGTTGTTTGAACGCAAATCTGCCCAAGAAGTTGTATAATTGTGAGGGAAATTGGAGCTAGTGCCTCAGTCTACCAGTCTGTATATCAGGGGTGGTTGTCTAGCTCTGGGCTTTCCTGGTGGCTTAGATGGGAAAGAATCTGCCTGTAATGCAGGAGACCCAGGTTTGATCCCTGATCGGGAAGATCCTCTGGTGAAGGAAATGGCAACCCACGCCAGTATTCTTGCCTGAAGAATTCCAAGGACAGAGGAGCCTGGTGGGCTACAGTCCATGGGGTTGCAAAGAGTGGGACATGACTAAAACATCTATTTCTGCTTTATTGACTATGCCAAAGCCTTTGACTGTGTGGATCACAATAAACTGTGGAAAATTCTTCAAGAGATGGGAATACCAGACCACCTAACCTGCCTCTTGAGAAACCTATATGCAGGTCAGGAAGCAACAGTTAGAACTGGACATGGAACAACAGACTGGTTCCTAATTGGAAAAGGAGTACGTCAAGGCTGTATATTGTCACCCTGCTTATTTAACTTCTATGCAGAGTACATCATGAGAAACGCTGGGCTGGAAGAAGCACAAACTGGAATCAAGATTGCTGGGAGAAATATCAATAACCTCAGATATGCAGATGACACCACCCTTATGGCAGAAAGTAAAGAGGAACTAAAAAGCCTCTTGATGAAAGTGAAAGAGAAGAGTGAAAAAGTTGGCTTAAAGCTCAACATTCATAAAACGAAGATCATGGCATCTGGTTCCATCACTTCATGGCAAATAGATGTGGAAACAGTGTCAGACTTTATTTTGGGGGGCTCCAAAATCACTGCAGATGGTGACTGCAGCCATGAAATTAAAAGACGCTTACTCCTTGGAAGAAAAGTTATGACCAACCCTAGATAGCATATTGAAAAGCAGAGACATTACTTTGCCAACAAAGGTCCGTCTAGTCAAGGCTGTGGTTTTTCCAGTGGTCATGTATGGATGCGAGAGAGTTGGACTGTGAAGAAAGCTGAGTGCCGAAGAATTGATGCTTTTGAACTGTGGTGTTGGAGAAGACTCTTGAGAGTCCCTTGGCCTGCAAGGAGATCCAGCCAGTCCATTCTAAAGGAGATCAGTCCTGGGTGTTCTTTGGAAAGAAGGATGCTAAAGCTGAAACTCCAATACTTTGGCCACCTCATGTGAAGAGTTGACTCATTGGAAAAGACTCTGATGCTGGGAGGGATTGGGGGCAGGAGGAGAAGGGGACGACAGAGGATGAGATGGCTGGATGGCATCACCGACTCGATGGACGTGAGTCTGCGTGAACTCCGGGAGTTGGTGATGGATAGGGAGGCCTGGCGTGCTGCGATTCATGGGATCGCAAAGAGTCGGACACGACTGAGCGACTGAACTGAGCGACTAACACATTCTACATTCTCTATGACTTGCCCAAAATCTCGCGGAACTTCCCACTTGCCCCTCTAGCTACGTCCCCTGCTCTCTGATTTATCATTCAGGGAACTGGCCACCCTTCCATACTACCAGATTCAGGAATGACCACACCCCTTTCTTCTGAAGGCTAATTGGTTGCTGTTGTACCAATCCCTCCCCAGCCTTAAACCCAACCCCTCTTCTTCTGGATTCTGATAGGTTGCCCTAGGCTGGCACCACCTTCCTACTGAAATTCTATTGGCTTGCTCCTATCTCACCCTCGAGATAGGCAGGACTTAACCATTTTCTCTTTAAACCTTCTCCTCCAGTTCAGTTTGACAGTCCAGAGTGGGAAAGAACCTCGGGCTCAGCCAAGGAGCTCCGGAGACTGCCGCCCAGAAGCCCCCAGCCTGCAGAGCGCGTGGACCCGGCCCTGCCCCTGGAAAAACAGCCGTAAGTGAGGAAGCTGAAGATGGAAGAGCCGGGTTGAATCCCTCCCTTCCCCATACTAGTAACAGATTGCTCGGACCAGGTGGGCTGGAGGAACTTGGATTCATTCATTCACTTCATTCTTCAACTAATCTTCACTGAGCGACAGCGCCTGCTGTGTGCTAGACACCCAGCTTGGTGCGTAGCAAAAGCAAGTGTCTACACTCCCTCTGGCCTCAGATTCTGGGTTCAAATCCCTTCTCTGTAATTTCTGGCTCCGTGACCTTGAGCAAGTCACTCAACCTCTCTGAAGCTCGGGCTCAACACTTCCAAGAGAGTGCCTGCCTCACGCAGAATAGGGATTTCCTCCCTTTCCTTGGGTGGGATTTATAAGCCTGAGAGTGAAGAGACAAAAATCATTCTCACCCCCAAGAGATCTTGCTGTGAAAGTGGGAGGATCGAGATTTTGAAGGAGTTCCAACTTTAGGCTGGAATGAAGCTCACAAGCTGTGAAAGTCTGGGTGTTCTGTGTTCCTCTAGCCTAGATGTTCCTCAAAGAACTCCCTGAGCCCTGAAAGCCCAGCCCTGTGAGTACCAGGGTGTGTTTAGCACAGCCATTCCCAAACCTCTTAGGTGGCTGATCCAGGACTACCTAATTAACACAAGCATGGGGTATTTTCTTTCAATACAAACAACTTCTTGGTGCTCATTGGTTTTTGACACTTTGCTCCCTCTGTTTGAGCATCTTAAAGAAAAATATTATGTAAAGAATGTATAGGTAGGTGGGGATATGTTGCTGTTGTTCAGAGGCAAAGTCCTGTCTGACTCTTTGTGACCCCATGGACTGCAGCACGCCAGGACTCCCTGTCCATCACCATCTCCCAGAGTTTGCCCAAGTTCATGTCCATTGAATTGGTGATGCCGTCCAGCCATCTCATCCTCTGTCCTCTTCTTCTTCTGCCTTCAGTCTTTCCCAGCATCAGGGTCTTTTCCGATGAGTCAGCTGTTCGCATCAGGTGGCCAAAATATTGGAACTTCAGCTCAGCATCAGTACTTCCAAAGAGTATTCAGGGTTGATTTCCTTTAGCATTGACTGGTTTGATCTCCTTGCTGTCCAAGGGGCTCTCAAGAGATACAGGATGCAGCAAGCCTCCTGAAAGTGATGTGCAAGTGATGCAAGTTGGAGGGAGGGGTTGAGGACACCTGGGCACTCAGCTGAGGGAGGCTGCAAAGACCAAAGTCAAGGGTACATGTTAAATTGGAGCAGCTGCAGGTGGACCTGGGTTTACCTGCCTCCCAGAGAGACACTTGTCTGCCTGAAAACCAAGTTCCTCTTGAGAAATCCAAGGGAATGTGTCTCCCTTGTTTGCCTGGATGTCACAAGTCCTTGAATGAGCTGTGCCTGCATCCAGCCCCAGGATGTGTTGGAAGGGGGATCGCCTTCAGGAGACATCTGTCCCCACCCCCTAGGTGGTTCCACGGCCTGCTGAGCCGGGCAGATGCCGAGAACCTCCTGTCGCTCTGCAAGGAAGGCAGCTACCTTGTGCGGCTCAGTGAGACCAGCCCCCAAGACTGCTCCCTGTCCCTCAGGTGAGACCCCAATCCTCTGGAGGGACAGAGGGTCACAGGACTGCATGCCTTCGACTGTCAAGCTTTTGACTGAATTCACCTGGAGAAGAGGAGTGTGGCTTCAGGAGCCAATGGGCGGGATTTCCAGGGCAGGTGGACAGAGCTTTCAGGCCAGGGGGTGGGGCTTATGGGAGCTGTGGGCAGAGCTTCTAGGTCAAAAGGCGGGGCTTTCAGAGAGGGTACCTGCATGGTTCCGACTGAAAATGAGCTCCCTGTCACTGGAGGTACGCAAGAAAATGGAGAGGAAGTCATATAGTAAATCTAGAACTTCAGTGAGATGAGGAACTAGGTGTCCAAGTTTCCTCTGGACTCCTCCCAGGTTTAAAAGTGTATCCATTTGTGTCAAACCAGGGCCAAAATCTCAGTAGCCCTGTAGACTTTTGAGTTTGATACCCTGGTTCTATGTGCTTCTCTGCCTAAGATTCTAAGTGTGTCTGATTACAAAACGCTCCTAAGATTCTACCAGATTTCTGAGTGTGAGATTCCTAAAAGGTCAAGATTGAAGAGGGTTTGGAAGTAAGTTCATATCCTGCCTCTGCCACTTTCTAGCTGTGTGACCTCAGCTAAATCATTCAACCTCTCTTGGCCTCTGTTTCCTCATCTGTGAAACAAAGACAATAATAGCATTCAGTTCGTTGTAATACTACGATTAAAAGAGGGGGAAAAGTGAAAAAGTGTTGAGAAGAATGCCCAGGAAACAGGAAGCGCTTAATTCATACTAATGATGGTGATAGAACCATTTCCAGGTTCTATGTCATTCACCTACCAGAGATGTAAAGGAAAGGGACCTTAGGGAATTCCCTGGCAGTCCAGTGGTTAGGACTCCATGGGTGAGGGTACAATCAGGGAACTAAGATCCTGCAAGCCTCATGGAAAAAGCCAAAAGCCAAAAAAGGGGGGAGGGGAGTTGGAGGTCCCTTGATTGAGGGTAACCAGGATGGGTAGCACAAGGAATAAGGAGGTTTGGAGAGAAAGTGCCTTCTGTGTTCTTGGGGAGGGACTCCAACTGGGAGAGACTCCAGCCTGTCTTCACAAGGGACAAGTGCAGAAGGCATCCCACAGTGTGGAACGAGTCAACAGCTGATGCCAAGTGGCTGTTAACCAGAAATATTTGGGGATGCCAGGCTCGGGTTCCTAGGGTCATCCAGGGAGTGGCTTTAGGGTTGGAGGGTGTGGGCGGGCTTGAAGCGCTGGGTACCCTTTCTGACCTGACCCCTGTCCTCAGGAGCAGCCAGGGCTTCCTGCACCTGAAGTTCGCGCGCACCCGAGAGAACCAGTTCGTGCTGGGTCAGCACAGCGGCCCTTTCCCCAGTGTGCCAGAGCTGGTGCTGCATTATAGCTCCCGCCCGCTGCCCGTGCAGGGTGCCGAGCATCTGGCCCTCCTGTACCCGGTGGTCTCACAGACCCCCTGACTGGAGCCTCACCCTGTATGCTGGGCCGTGGGGCCCCGATCACTGGCTGCAAATGTTGGAGGTCTTTCCAGTCCCGGGGGAGGCTGGATGGAGAGGCCTCTGCTCCTCCAGGCCCTGCTCGGCCCCCTTCTGGGTTCTCGGGCCCAGCACTGTGTCTGGAACCCCTCCTCTGGCCTGGCAAATAAATAAGTTATTGTGTGTTTCAAGTGTTCTTTCTGGGAAGAGGGAGCTCAGCCCCTGAAGGAAGAGGGGAGGCAGCCCCGTGGAGGGGAAGAGTATCCCCAGCTCTGTGTTTTGGGGGTGGAGCCAAGGTTGGAGCCTGAATGGCTCACAGGGAGGGACCAACATTCTGAGAGCTGTTGACAGGCAGGGAGAGAGCGGTATGGAGGCAGATAAAACCTGGAGACAGCAAAGACCGGCTGATTAAAAAGATGGCGAAACCGAGGGGGCGAGGCTCTCAGGCCAACCCTGCCCCCACCCCGCCCCTCCTTCCTATCTTGGGCCTGTGGCCACGGGCTGCCGAAAAGGACATCTGTCCCCATGGAAACAGCAGACGTGGGGGAAGGGAGCCAGGCTCAGCTGGTGTCACTTCAAGGTGATAGTCGGGCAGGAGACCCCGGGTGTGGGGGGAGCTGACAAATGCCAGGAAGCCCCAATCTCCCCCCGCAGCCCCTAACTCCAAGCCTGCCTAGGGAGGGGGTAGACACCAGTTGGGGAGGGGGCGTGCTTCCAGCTCCAGGCACTGTTTGGAAGTGAGGGACATCACTTTTCTGCTAATTGGACATGACCCTCCAAGGATAAGAGGGGGAAAGCTTTCAAGCCCCCTCACCAGAGTCGTCCTCCAGGACCACACCCCCAGATGACTCCCTGATGGTTCAAATCTCTAGCACTGCCAAATTGCCACGGATACTGGCTTTGCTTTCTTCATGAACATTTATTGGGTGTTCTTGGGACAAGGGAGAGGTCTATCCTCATAAAAACAAGTACGGGGTCTCTAGGATAAACTGCTGGCCTCTGTGATCCCTAGGAATAAGTCACATCTTTATATAGTCGCTGGGGGAAGGTCTTCTCTGGCTCTCCTGGGGTTCTGATTTCTCTCCCCACTTCAAGGAGCCCTCTTGGCCTTGGCTGCCTAGAGGAGCCTGGGCCAGGAGAGATCCTGGCTGCAGAGACGGGGTGAATGGGTCTAGGACTGGGGCAAGATTTGGGAGCCAGATGCGACTTGGGGCTGGGGCGCTGGGGGAAAGAGATCGCGTGGAAGATTTGGCCCTTCTGATCCTCACTGTCCAGCACCTTCCTTTCCACAGGCCATGCTTCACTCTTCCTTGGGGCTCTCCGGGGCCGGTATAGGACGTTGCTGTAGATTGGACTGCCTGCATTCGGGGATGGGGTGAGAGATGACACCAAGAGGGGACAGTCATTTAAGAGAGCCTGGTCCTCTCCAGCCCACTTTCTGGGAGCTTTGTCTATGCCCCTGAAAAAACACGGGTGTAAGGACCAGCCTTCCTCATCCATTCCCCTTCTCTGCCCCCCAGCCTCGCCCTCCCTCCTTCCGAAAGGAGCAGGTATCAAAGTCAGAAGGGGATGAGTTCCCGCCTAGTCAAGCAGCTGCAGTTCCAGCTTTCTTAACGAGGGGGCGCGATCGCCAGGGCGTTGGCGGTGCTCTTGGGAACCTTCCGCCCTCTGCGCAGCTACCTGCGCGGTTCCTTACCTGCATCCCCGTTCCGGCAGCGGCGGCGGCCCCAGATCCCAGCGCCCAGAGCGAAAGCGGCCACGGCCACGGCCACGGCCCCCGTCACCAGCGGCACGAAGTAGAGGCCTGGAATGGGAGAGGGGATGGTTGGCGGGCTGCCGGAGGGCGGGGCCGAGGGGCGGGGCGGAGCTGAAGGAGGGTCAGGTAGACGGAGCTCACCTGAGAAGCTCTGGTCCTGTAGCCAGCCACCTGCAGAGAAGAAACCTGTGTCTCAGGCGAGCTCACCTTTGAGTTCAGCATCCTGCACCCCTTTAGGATAACAGCCCCTCTACCCCGTGTGGAACCTCAGGGTTCTTGCACCTCCCATGCTGTGAGTTCAGGCAAGTATTTGCTCTAAACCTCTTTCCTCTTCTGAAAAATGAGACTAAGCATGCCTATCTTGCTGAATTATTGTGAATACATTCCAGACCCGGTAATAAACTCTTTAGATATAATCACTTTAAAGTCATATAATCTGGGGACTTCCCTGGTGGTCCAGTGGTTAAGGCTCTGAACTCCGAATGCAGGGGGCCAGGTTCGATCCCTGGTCAGGGAACTAGATCCCACATGCCAGAACTAAGAGTTCACATGCTGAAACAAAGATTCTGCATGCTACAACTAAGACCTGGCACAGGAAAATAAATATATATATTAAATAAATAAATAAATTCACCTAGTCTGATGAGAAAGCACTATTACCTGAATTTAACTAAGGAAACAGGCACAAAAGAGTCAAGTCACTAGCATAAGGTCACAGAGCAAGTGAATAGCTGAGTGGGGATGTGCTTTCAGGTCTGTGTAATTGACAGGAACCCCAGCCAAGACGCTTTCTCCTGTGACCAAGACAAGACCCAGTGTTCCTAGCTCCTTCATCTTCCACGTTCTGAAGTTGGCAGTGATCCCGGGGTTGGGGAGGGTGGCTTCCGATGGGGAAGCCAGCTGTGCAGAGCTGAATCCCTGCCGACCCAGCCTCGCTCCCTCACAGCTGCCAACAACTCTCAGCCTGGTGCCTCTGCTACCCCAGCCTCTGCTTATTGGTAATTGGCCCTGTTGTCCCTGGGAGCCAAGGGTTGGGGGGGGTGGGTGGCGGGGCGGCCATAACATACCGCCCTGGAGGCAGGCAGTGGGCAGATCCTGCCAGCTGGAAAGAAATGGGCATCTCTTGAAGCGAGGAATCTGAGTGGTGCTTCATTTTGCCTGATAGGAGCCAGGCAGGTGCCCAAGGCCCTGAGGAACAGTGGAGAGTGCAAGACTGCAACAGGTCAACTTGCAAACTCTGCAGGGTTTGGCCTTTATGTGGGTGTCAGGCAGAGTTAGGGAAATGTGTGAGTCGGGCTCTGGAGAAAGCTGCCTGCATCCCGGCATGTGTGGGTGGCTGGACGTGTCTTGGCCCTGGCTGGGCCTTAGCTTTATTCTCTGTGAAAGGAGGCTGCTGGCTAAGCTAATCTGGAAAGTTCCTTCCAGCCTTGAGAGTCAATGGTTTGCTTTTTTGTCTGTTTTGTGTATGTGTTTTATTTTTGGCCCTGTGGAATCAAAGCCGTGCCCGCTGCAGTGGAAGCATGGAGTCCTGACCGCTGGACCACCACAGGGAAGTCCCGACCGTCAATGGCTTTCAATTCTAGATCCTGGAATTCTAGAGTTTTCTGCTCTTACATACTCTGTGATTGCAGAAGGCTAAGAGTTTATCTATTTAAAGTATTTCAGACCCTACAATTCTAAGATTCTAGAATCTTCCATGTCTTTGTTTCAGTGTTTCTCAACCTTTTTTCATTATCAGTCCCCTAAGAAGGCTTTCTAAGAACCTTCATTTGTTCCCTCATGAAATGTTAATACCACAGATATGCTATAAATCTGTGGGCTATCTGCATATCTCTGCTTTATACATAAAAGAATAAGATTTTCTTTGCTCCCAAGAACCAATGTTTACCTTCTTAGGAGTGATAGTCCCCATGGATAACATATGCTGCAATTCTCAGAGCTTAGAATTTATACCCCGAGGATTCTCAAACTGCAAGATTCTGCTTTATGGTTTGAGATTCTAGAATTGTTTTTGGTACAATACAACTGTGTCCATATGTTGACCAAAAGACGAGTTCTAGGGACTTCTCTGATGGTCCAGTGGTTAACACTCCATGTTTCCAATGCAGGAGGTGTGGGTTTGATCCCTGATTGGGGAACTAATATCCCACATGCCCCCACAGTGTAGCCAAAAAAATATTTTAAAAAAGACAAGTTCTAGATTATTCATAGAGGTCTTATTTATAATAGCCAAAACCCAGAAGTTGCCAAAATAGCCATCAGTAGGAAATTGGACTGATGAGTGGTGATGGAGGGCACTGCACAGAAAAGGAAAAGGAGGAGCCATTGCTCCGCATACTGACACAGAGGAGTCTCACAGACAGAGTGTCGAGTGAGACATGTCGGACACAGAATGCACTCTATGATTTCACTAAGTAAAATAGGAAGCCTGTTAAAATAGATTTATGCTGCTATAAGTCAGAATAGTGGTGGGGGATGGCATTTATAAGGAGGCAGATATGTGTGTTGAGCAGGGTGGTGAGTACCCAAGTGTGTGCAGGTTGTGAGAATCCATTGCTATGATTTGCGTTGTTGTTGTTTAGTCAATAAGTCATGTCCTATTCTTTTGCAACCCCATGGACTATAGCCCATCAGTCTCCCCTCTCCATGGATTTCCCAGGCAAGAATACTGGAGTGGGTTGTCATTTCCTTCCCCAGGGGGATCTCCCCAAGCCAGAGATCTCCTGCATCACAGGCGGATTCTTTACCACTGAGCCACCACTGAAGCCCATTATTTGTATACATCCCTCCAAAATTCATATGTTGAATTCTAACCTCTAATATGAAGGTAATGAGAGGTTAGGGCCTTTGGGAGGTGGTTAGGTAAAGAGGGTAGAGCCTTCATGAATGGGATCAGTGCTCTTATGGTGGTCCGTCCAGTGGTTAAGACTCTGCCCTTTCAAGGCAGGTGGTGCAGTTCAGTCCCTGGTTGCTGAACTAAAATCCCACACGCAGTGTGGCACAGCATCCCTCAATAAAAGGGACCCTAAAGAGCTCCTCAGCCCCCTGCTGCTACATGAGGACACAGCTAGAAGGTGCAGGCTATGAACCAGGAAGAGGCTTCTCACCAGAGCACGACCTTGCTGGCACTTTGATCTTGGATTTACAGTCTCTAGAATTCTGAGAAATAAATATGTGGTTTATAAGCCACCCAGTCTGCAGTGTTTTATCAGTGATCTAACAGACTAAGATATCCATGAGCTGGCCACTTTCGGTATGGGCATTTCTCTGTATGGAGGATATACTTGAATAACACAGTTCATGGAACTGTTCAAGAGTGTTTATGACTGTGATATACTGGAGCAGGGCTGAGTAACTACAGCCTGTGTGTCAAATTCAGCCCTCTGTTTTTTTTTTTTTTAATAAAATGTTATTGGCACCCAGGCCCTCCCAATCCCTTAAGCATGTCTATGGAGACTTTCATACTATAACAGCAGAGTGGAGTTATCACAACAGAAACTGTCTGCATCTGCAGACAGTTTCTAGGAATCTGATTTAGAGAATTTAGTTGCTAGGAGTTTGAGATTCTAGAAGCTTAAGATTTCTAGAAGTTCCAAGTCCTCCCTGGCTTACACCCCTGCCCCCTACCCCCATGCTCTCATACCTGTCTCCACCAGGAGCTGCGTCCCATTGCCCTGGGCCTCCTCCCAATCAGGGATCTCCACGGTTGCCCCACACACATAGAGTCCACTGTCATTGAGGCTCACGTGGTTCAGCTGCAGGGTGAGGTTGCCAGGCGGCTGCCAGGAGAGCCATCCCTGAGGCCCACAGACATCCTTGCTCAGACTGCCATTGATGATGTGTGTCTGGCAAAGGATGTCAATGTCCTTGATCCACTCGACACGGAGCTGCTCCCAGGCCTGGTCCTGCATCACCTGGCAGGCCAGAGTCACCTGGCTGTCCTGTCTCACCTGCAACAACTTCGGTGCCTGCTGCACAGTCAGGCCTGTGGCTCCTTGCAGGACTGGGGGAAAGAAGAAGTGAGTGAGACCTTCTTAAGTGTGTGTGTGTGTGAGTGTGTATGTGTGTGTGCATGACTTACTTCCCTAGCCAGCCCACAGGAATAAGACAGTGAGAGCCTGAAAGCTTACTATCTGCGTGATCTTTGCAAGGTCATTTCTTGCTGAACCTCCATGGCCCCATCTGTGAAATGGGTATAAGTCTCTCAGCACTTGTGAGATTTCAAGATGAACTCTATGACATGTCTGGCTCTCAGCCACAGAAAGATTACCTGGAGTGTGCCAGACCCTCATCTGGACCCTGTGGACACAGACACATAGGTAACTGAGACAGACAAAAGCCCCTACCCTTGTGGAGCCAACAGTATCGGGGGAGAGACACAGGAACTCATGAAATGAGAATCAATGGAGGAAAGGAATGGGGAGTGGCAAGAGATGATAAGGATGAAATGAGAGGGTGTCCTTATAGAGGGTGATCAGGGAGGGCCTCTCAGAGGAGGTGATATTTGAGCAGGGATGTGAATAGTAAGATGTATTCGGGGCTTGCCTGGTGGTACAGTTAAGAATCCACCTGCCAATGCAGGAGACACGGGTTCGATCCCTGGTTGGGGAAGATCCCACGTGCTGTGGGACAACTAAGCCCGTGCTCTGCAACAAGAGAATCCACTGCAATGAGAAGCCCAAGCACCGCAACTAGAGAGTAGCCGCTGCTTGCCACAGCTAAAGAAAGTCTGAGTGCAGCAATGAAGACCCAGCACAGGCATAAACAAATAAAATAAATCTTAAAAAAATGAAAGAAGTAGTCAGTCATCCCTAAGGAATGGGTCATGCAAAGGTCCTGAGGCTAGACAGGGCCTGGTGAGTTGGAGGAACAGGGAGGAGGCCCCCAGGGTTGGAGCAGAGCATGTGAGGGGGAGAGAGGGAGGAAGTGGGATCAGAGAATTCAGCAGAGCATGGCTTTTAGAGACCTGTGGGCTGTGTGGGTGGAGTATGACGGAGGTAGGGAAGTGGGTGGGGGTGGGGAAAGGGGAGCAGTGTACTTTTTTATCTAAGCGTGATGGGAAACCACGGGAGCAGGGAGGAAGTGTGGTCCAGTTAAAGTTTAAAAAAAATCACAATCATTGCCATGGTGAGAACGGACTGTGATCTTCATGGCGCAGGGGTGGGGTGGGGTGGCGGTCAGGATGGCCAAGAAACCAGGGTCCAGGAGACCAGTGATGGGACCCAGACCCTGGAAAAGAAGAGGTCAGAGTTTGAACAGATTTTGAAAGTTGCCTGCAGAAGAACTACAAGACCTGAGTTGGTCACTGTTCCCCTGAAACTGTCGCAACACTGTTCATCGGCTATACTCTAACACAAAATAAAAAGTTTAAAAATAAATATTTTTAAAAAAGAAGAACTGAATTGGGAGGGAGGGAAAGAGAGATAGTGGCAGATTTCCAAGGTTCTTAGGCTGGGGGACTTTGTGAATGGTGGCGACTTTAGGCCAAGGTGGGGGACACTGAGGGCCTTCCTTGGCAGTCCAATGTTTAAGACTCGAGCTTCCACTGCAGGGGCTGTGCGTTTGATCCCTGATTGGGGAACTAAGTTAATCTCACTGCCACACAGCTGAAAAAAACAAACAAACAAACATGAGGGACACCGAGTAGAAGAAGCAGGGCTAGAGGGGAAAGAAAGAGTCTGCTTTTGGCCATGGGAAGTCGGGTACCTGTTAGATGCCCCCCCCGAAGGGGTGAGTTGTTGTCAAGTTCCTGGCATTTGGGGTGGAGTTGCAGCTGACCCTAAAGAGAGGAGATGCAGGGAAGAGTATTCCAGGCAGAGGGAACAGAAGGTGCAAAGGTCCAGACGTAGGATCAAGCTCGATGTGTTGGGATAAAAAAAGAAAAAAAAAAAAAAAAAGAGTCAGCAGACTGGTCATGGGGGAGAGAGAGGGAATGCAGAGGAGCACAGAGAATAGAGCTGCCAGCAGGGTCAGGTCATACAAGGCTCATAGGCAGGTCCCGGTGTGAATTTTATCCTAAGGCTCCCTCTGTGGATTTTAGCTAGAAGGGTTCAACCCTTGTGGGCTTCCCTGGGAGCCCAGAGAGCAAAGAATCTGCCTGCAATGCAGGAGACCTGGGTTCAGTCCCTGGGTGGGGAAGATCCCCTAGAGAAGGAAATGGCAACCCATTCCAGTATTCTTGCCTGGAGAATTCCATGGGCAGAGGAGCCTGGCAGGCTACAGCTCATGGGTTGCAAAGAGTTGGACTCTACTGAGCAACTAACACACAGAGTTCAACCCTTGTAAAGTTCTGAGTATCAGGGAGAGAGACGGTGTATTTGGCAGAGCGGAGAGACTAAGGTTTCAAGGGGGTTCTGAACAGGAGGGGCAGGCAGCTGGAGTGATGAGTCACAACAGGATGGGGGCCAAGGTGGGGAGATTCAGATACTCACCCCAGAACTGCACCAGGAGGACCAGCACTGTGCCTGGGAACCCCATTCCTGGCCCATCAGGCTCCTGTCTCCCAGCTGGTGCCCTGCCACCCCCTTTCCCCTCCCGTGTGACAGACTTCCTGCCACAGAAGCATAGGTGACACTCCGCCCCCACTATAGAGGCATAAGTGACAACCAGGCCAGCCAGCAGACATCCGGTGGCCACTACTGCTGGGGCTCCACTTCCTGTCACTTGTGCCTCAGTTTCCCTCTTTTTTTTTTCCCAAGGCGAAAGGCAATACGTGTATGTGATGGAGATAAAGTGAGTGAAAATCTTCCTAAAAGACTACAGAGGGACTTCCCTGGCCGTCCAGAGGTTAAGACTTGGCCTTCCAATGCAGGCCGTGCGGGTTCAGTCCCTGGTTGGGGACCTAAGAGCCCACAAGCCGGGAAGCCGAGAAACCAAAACATAAAAGAGGAACAATATATTTTTGAAATATACATTTAAAAATTGTATTTGTTTATCCATCTTTGGCTGTACTGGGTCTTCATGGCTGCATGTGGGCTTCTCCCGTTGGGGAGCACGGGCTCTAGGTGCGTGGGCTTCA
Organism: Oryx dammah; assembly: GCF_014754425.2. Taxonomy (NCBI): domain Eukaryota; kingdom Metazoa; phylum Chordata; class Mammalia; order Artiodactyla; family Bovidae; genus Oryx; species Oryx dammah. The sequence goes on from NW_024070189.1 coordinate 89,844,239, forward strand.
GTAGTTGTGGACCGTGGGCTCAGTAGTTGTGGACAGTGGGCTTAGTTGCCCTGCAGCATGTGGACTCTTCCCTGACCAGGGATCGAATCCATGTCCCTTGCATTGGCAGGCACGTTCTCAACCAGTGGACCACCAGAGAAGTCCAAAACAGAAACAATATTGTTAACACATTCAGTAAAGTCTTTAAAAATGGTCCACATAAAAAAAATATTTAAAAAAAGACTCCATAAATATGCCTAGACTGGGGACACACGGCGGGGCGGGCGAGAGAAGGAATGGGGAGGGGAGCAGATGGCAGAGGCCTGAGCAGGGGTCCTAGTGGCAGCATCTCAGCATCAATCATTTTGCCCCTAAGATGTCTCCTTTTGGGGTTCAGGGGAATGGATTTCTGCTAATGGTTTTGAGTCGTGGGGCAGGTAAGGCGGCTTACCTGCCCCACCACCCGGACGACTTGTCGCGGGCCGCGGGGCCGGGGGTGGGGGAAATGCGCTTCATAGTCTCCAGACTTTCTCTCAGCCCTGCACCTATTACCCCTCGGCTAGCTGTACCCACCCCTGGAGGAGGAGGCAGACTCCTAGACCTCAATGTCTCACTCCCAACCACAGTGTGACCTCTTTTTTTTTTTTTTTTAATCAACCAGAAAGAAGAAGGTCAGTGTTCTTGGCAAAATTGTTCCCATCACTCACAGACAGGCCCCTGTGGTGGTGTTCTGCCCACATGTCATACACAGAGCTTACCAGCCTCCTCCTAGCCCTATGGATTCTGGGCAGGGCATCTGGAGGAGATGTGAGAGCCCGGGGCTCTGTGGGATGCACAGGTGTTCAGCTGTGATGTGGGGAGAGAAAGGCAGCATTGGAAGCTGAACATCCGCTTAGGCAAAAGACTTTGGCTTTTCAGTAAATGCGAAGTTTGAGTAGTCGTGGAGCCAGGTCTATGGGCCACGCTGAAGGGCCGGAGCTGTGGCGATAAAATTCCATTTTGAGCGGTAGCTGAGAAGTTGCAGGGGTGAAAGAGTTGGGAGACTGAGGCACAGAAGAACCAGGGACAGGCTCAAGGTCACAAGGCAGTTGAACCCAAGCATCCTGCCTCCCAGTTCTGCGCTCTCTCCGGCTCAGGCATCATTAGCAATATCACCTGCGACGACCCAGGCTCTGAGGATCTCGGCTTTTCGCGACCCCAGCGCAAAAAAGACTACATTTCCCAGCTTGCAGCGAGGGGCGCGCCTGCGCGCTGCGGGCAGTGATGGAGCGCTGACTGGGGGCACGGCGGCGGCGGCGGCGAGGGCTCAGCGGGCCATTGGCTACCGGCAGCAGCAAAGGCAGCTTGGGGACTAGAAGAGAGAGTGGGGCCCGCGGGCCGGGCCGGGCCGACCTGGGCTGCAGCCATGGAGGACCAGAGAGTAAGACCCGGGCGGGGCAGGGCGCGGTCCGAAGCGGGGGTGGACGAGAGGAGGGGGACCAGGTGATGCCGCAGCGTCCTCCCAGCTTCCCCCGACCCCAGCTGCTCTGCGGCCGAAGCCCCACCCTCGCCGCAACCACGCCCGGATCTAGCCCCCATTCTGGACGCCGCAGCCCCCCACCCTAGCCACGAGCCACATCATCTTGGCCTGAGTTCAGGCACATCCCCTTCATGGCCCCCACGCCCCCTCAACCCCCGCAGTATCGGGGACCCAGCCTTGACTCCATCACCCACGCCTTCCATCGGGACTGCGGACCAGGTGTCCCGACCTTGGCCACGCCCCGCCTCGGAGGGCGCCCGGCCAGCTCAGCACAGGTGACCCCCACCAATCCCGTGCCCCCAGGAAAAGGACCCGTGGGAGGCCTGGGTTGGGGCTGCGGACCCTAGAAGCACCCACCCACGCCGGCCTCCTCTCCCGGCATCCCCTCCCCCAGATCTCCTTACCTTTCTCCACTTACCTGATTCCCTAGCGTCTCCCCTTTTCCAGATGAACCCATGTTCTGCGGGCATCCTTTTCCTCTGGTGTCTCTTTCCCGGAGCTAGCTCCTTACCCCGATCATGCACCCACTCCCCTCAGGATATAGTTACCTGGTTGAAGGCTTTGCACTCAGGCCGACCTGGCTGGGGCTCAGGGTCTGTGCTTCCTGAGAAGTTCTCTCAGAGCCTCAGTTTCCTCCCCTGTGAAATGGGCGGGCTCAGTGTGCCCGATGCCTGCTGCTCCTGAGGGCTGTAGGGCCAGAGCTCCACCCAGGGCCTGCTCTTGGCTAGTGCCCAAGCTTTTTGGCACAGTGGCTCCCACATCCCTTCTCTGGGTCCCTGGAGGACAGAAAGGGGGAGCTTCAAGTCAAGGAGCCCTGGCCAGGCTGAGGGACTTAGTTTGCCCATGCTTCTCTGGGGGCAGGAGGCTCTGAGGAAGATCATCACAACGCTGGCTGTGAAAAATGAAGAGATCCAGAGTTTCATTTACTCCCTCAAGCAGATGCTGCTGAACGTGGAGGTGAGGAAGTCACCCCTACACCCAGGGCGGGGGGGAATGGCAGCTATAGAGGTAACCTGCCTTTGGGGACCCTGGGCCTTCTGCCCATCTGAGCAGCAGCTTGGCCAGTCCTGGCCGCTCTGACCCCACCTCGTCTCTCCAAGGCAAACTCGGCCAAGGTGCAGGAGGACCTGGAAGCCGAGTTCCAGTCCCTCTTCTCCCTCCTGGAGGAGCTGAAGGAGGGCATGCTCATGAAGATAAAGCAGGACCGAGCCAGCCGCACCTATGAGCTGCAGGTATGTGTGATTTGAGGGCTGGGAGGGTGTTCTCCCAGACCCCCTCCCAGATGCCATCCCCTGCACACTCCCCAGAGCCCGAGCGGCCTCAACATCTTCCTCCGAACCTGCTCCTCCTCTCTTTCCCCCTCCCAGAGGGGCCTCCAGTGTCCCTGGTGTCCTGAGCCAGACCGTCCAGTGGTGTCAGCCACACCTCCTCTTTTCCCTGGGCTCTTCCCAGCCCCCTCCCTGGCCATGACCTATCCATCCCTCACGCACCTGCTCTCCCTCTTAATCCCTTCTCCCCTCCATTGCTGCAGCCCCACCCCTACATCTGGCTGTTCTCCCCACCTGTCTTCATCTTGCACTTCCAGTTTTTCAGCCCTTCCCCCTGGTCCCTCAGATCTGAGGGCATCACTTCTTGCCAGACACCCACTGTGGCTCCTCTGGGGTCTCAGATTCCAAGCTGGGGTTACTAGGGCGACACCAGCACTTCCTGAGCCACCCCCTAGGACCCTGGATGCCCATCCGCAAGGAATGTGGAGCTCTAGGCTCAGATGTGACCTAGGCATGTCTGTTTCTTTTTTAAAAATATTCACTTATTTTATTTATATGGTTATACTGGGTCTTCGTTGCAGCATGTGGAATCTTGAGTTACACCATGTTGAATGTAGGTCCCTGACCAGGGATTGATCCAGGCCCCTTGCATTGGGAGCATGGAATCTTAGCCACTGTACCACCAGGGAAGTCCCTGGACATGTCCTTTTCTAAGGAAGGGATCCCCAAATGGTTCTGATGTCCTGCCCGCAGAGAGGCCCAACCCCCCTCTGGCCTCCCTTTCCCACCTGGAGTTGGAGAAGGACATGGTACCCCGGATCCCCAAGGTGATGAGGAGCCCTGGGAGGCTCTGATGCCATGGAGTAAGATGTCTCTTCTCTTGGTGGCATGGCACCTGCAGAACCAGCTGGCTGCCTGCACGCGAGCCTTGGAGAGCTCTGAAGAGCTTCTGGAGACAGCCAACCAGACCCTGCTGGCCACTGACAGCAAGGACTTTCCCCAGGTGGGTGTCTCGGGAGCCAGAGTGGTCACCCAGATACGTTTGTATTTCAGATCAACTACGAGTAATGTTTTACTCTGATTATGGCCCGTGCAGGATTTAGTCTGAATACATCCTAAACATCATTGGTAGGACATATGCTAAAATAATAATTCTTTGTGGTAGATCTAAAACTCACAGGAAGCCTAGCTTGGTGCTCTGTGATGACCTAGATGGGTGGGATGGGAAGGAGGTAGGAGAGGAGATCAAGAGGAAGCATGTATATATGTATCCATACAGATGATCCACTTTGTTGTACAGCAGAAACTAATATAACATTGTAAAGAAATTATACTCCAATTAAAAAAAAAGAATGAATAAAATTTTTAGTATATCTCATGCAAATGTTTAGTATAAGTATTTCCCAAATGTTGCCTGGGATATATTTACACTAAAATACTTATTCATTATTTGAAATTCAAATTTAACAAGGAATTAATTTTTTAGTAATATGTCACATCCAATATTTAGTGTAAGTATATCTAAAATATTGGATGGGACCTACTTATACTAAAAAGTGTATATTTATTTATTGTTCATCTGCAATGGAAATTTAACTTTGTTGCCTATATTTTCATTTGCTAAATCAGTCAACTGTATGTACTGGGCACTAGGCAGGAGGTGGGGATAGGGGTGGGAACCTCCCATCCCATCAGGGTCTGGCTAAGGTTTTCTGCCCCCATGCTGGGGCACTTTGACACATGGACACCCGCCCGGGCCTCAGTCTTCTTGTCTGTGTAGTGGGTTTCTGATTCAGCCAATGCAGTTCTTTGGCTTTTGTTCTGTCCCTCTTTCTAGGCTGCCAAGCAAATCAAAGATGGGTAAGACGCTGGGACCTGGCTCCCACCCCATTGCCCCACCCCCATTGTGAAGGTGGGAACACCCAGGTGAGGGTCCCTTGGCCCAGAGCACCGGACCGCAACAAGGGGGAGGGGTCCCCCTACACACACCTCGGGGGACTAGGCCTGGGCGTCCACCTCCTTCCCTGCAGTGTGCAGGCTGCCTCCACCTCCTTCCCTGCAGTGTGACAATGGCCCCCGCCTTCCGGCTGTCACTGAAAGCCAAGGTCAGCGACAACATGAGTCATCTCATGGTCGACTTTGCACAGGAGCGGAGGATGTTGCAGGCACTCACGTTCTTGCCTGGTGAGAGGGGAACTCACTGGATTATAGGGGGAAAAACTCCCAAAGTCTAGGAGAGAGCCCCGAGACAAGGCATGACAATCAGAATAAGGCTGACAACCATCTGTGGAAACTGCAGAAGGTCCGGCCCTGACTTGGAGCCCTGAGGAGTCCCACCCCTAGTGGGTGGAGCCACAGGGAAGCCCCACCCTGTGGTAGAGTCCTAAAGAATCCCCACCCACTAGGAGTGGAATCCCATGAAGACCACACCCTAGTTGGTAGCATTCTGGAAACTTACTACCTCTAAATGGTGGGATTCAGAGAAGCCCAAGTATTCGTTGGTTGAACCCTTAGAAAGCTCTTCTCTGCCCCACACCCTTTGGTGAAACCCTGAGGAGGCTCCACCCCCAGGCTGCGAAACCCAGAGAAGCCCCGCCCCTAATCCTGGACGCCCAGACCCCAAGAAGGTCTAATATGTGGGCAGGGTTACAGCCAGGCCCGCCCCTGCAGGCTTCCCTGCCCCCACCCCCCGCCCTGACACCCCTCTCTCCTCTGTCCTGGGCCAGTGCCTAGCGCCCCTGTGATCGACCTGGCCGAGTCCCTAGTGGCCGACAACTGTGTAACCTTGGTGTGGCGCATGCCAGACGAGGACAACAAGATTGACCACTTCGTGCTGGAATATCGGCGGACCAACTTTGAGGGCCCACCTCGCCTCAAGGAGGACCAGCCCTGGATGGTCATCGAGGGGATCCGGCAAACGGAATACACCCTGACCGGTAAGGGCAGCTCAGCTTTCCCCATCAGTCCGCCTGGGGCTCGTGGACCATCCTCACGCCTCTGCTGGGCTAATGGGGAGTAACATATAATAAGGAAAACGATGCTGGGGACAGCCCTGCACCATGTACTGAGGGGTTACTGTGTGCTAAGCATTTTAGCCAGAACCGACTTAGCAGCAGCAGCAGCAGCAGCAGCAGTGAGTGTGTTATTGTCAGCTTTTTACAAATGAGGGAACTGAGTGAAGCCCCTGGAAAGGGTGTGCTCCATCCCTGTCTTATCTCTATGACCCATCATTCATTCATTCATTCATTCATTTTGACTTAATCCCTGCAGGATACCAAGCACTGTCCTTACAGTAGTAAGCAAATGCTTGAGAATCCCTCCTCTCATAGAGCTGGTGTTCAGGGAACCATCCTCCCAGGCTCTGAGGATTTCCTTGGCAGTTATAGGAAAGCAGAAAGACCGGGGGAATCCATCCAGCTGGTAAGGGAGGGTCTGAAGGAGGGTAAAATCAGGGGTCCCTAATGAGTTAAGAAACCATCCTGAGCCAGGGGAAGCCCTCAAGGGTGGGCAGACTCTCCCTGACAAGATAACTATCACCAGGGCTCTTGGGCTATAATCAGCCTGCTCCCTATCTGTAATTAGCATACAAGCTTAATAACAAGCATGCTAATTGCAGGAAAGAAAAGCCAGCAGCCGAGAAGAGGGCCTGAGAAGCTCTCAGCTTATCCTTTGCATGGAAATCAAAATAAACATATCCCATTTTTTCCCTGAGCTTTTAAAAAATTTATTGTGGCAAAATACACATAAGGTAAAATCCACCACGGTCACCCTTAAGTGTACAGATGAGCTATTCAGTGCATTTGTAATGTTGTGCTACGATCACCCCCACCGTCCATCTCCAGAACTTCTCAGCTTGCAAAACTGAAACTGTCCCCATTCGTTTTTGTTATTGTTGTTTTGTTTTTAAATTTTGGCCTTACCACATGGCTTGCAGGATCCTAGTTCCCTGGCCAGGGATTGAACCCGTGCCCTTGGCAGTGAAAGTACAGTTCTAAGCACTGGACCACCAGGAAATTCCTCTGTCCCCATGAGACACTAACTTCCATTCCTCTCTGCCCAGTCCCTGGCACCCGCCATTCTAATTCCTGTCCCTGGGAATGTTGCTACTCTAAGTTCCTCATATAGATGGAATCATACAGTACGCCTGGCTTATGTCACTGAGCATCGTGTCCTCAAGGTTCACCATGTTGTAGCAGGTGTTAGTTTCCTTTCTTTTTAAGGCTGAATAATATTTCATTGTGTATACACACGCACACACACGTGGGGCTTCCTAGGTGACACTAGTAGTAAAGAATCCACCTGCCAGTGCAGAAGACTTAAGAGATGTGGGTTCAATCCCTGGGTCAGGAAGATCCCCTGGAGAAGGAAATGGCAACCCACTCCAGTATTCTTGCTTGAGAAATCCCATGGACAGAGGAGCCTGGCGGGCTACAGTCCATGGGGTCACAAAGAGTTGGACAGACTGAGCACATACTATATATCATATATATACACATTGTATATATTCAGCTTTCTCCAGTAGTGGCAGCTTATATAACTAGAGTTCAATACCAGAACCAAGAAGCTGACGAGTATAGTCTGCAGGGTTGATTTACTTTTCATCAGTTTTACCAGTTTAGCATGCACTGATTTGCCTGTACACGTATAATCCTGTATGCAATTTTATCCCCTATGTAAATTTGTATAACTACACCACAATCAAAGTATAGAGCTTCTCCATCACAGGCTTCCGGATGCATCCACTTTACCCCTCTGGCCTTTTCCAAATTCCATAGTGAGCGAATTCCTCAGGGCAGGAAGTTGAATCCCTCACAAGACATGTGATACTGAAGATGATGAATTCACTCACCTATGTAAATAACCCATGTGGTTATTTGCAATCCACCTACTATCTTGTTGACTGCGAGACAGGAGGGTTTTGATTAAGTTCTTATAACTTACATTTCTTGGGCCATCTCATCCTTACATGAACCCTGCTCGGTGTGGGGAAAATAATTATTAGGTTGCAGACTAGGAAACAGACACCCACTGTGAAAAGTCAGATAGGTTCATGATTCAGAATCCAAGCCTTCTGGGTGGTAGTCTTAGCTTCCCTGTGGCTTAGAGGGTAAAGAATCTGCCTGCGATTCAGGAGACCTGGGTTCGATCCCTGGGTCGGGAAGATCCCCTAGAGAAGGAACTAGCAACCCACTCCAGTATTTTCACCTGGGAAATCCCATGGACAGAGGAGCCTGGCAGGCTACACAGTTCATGGGGTCCCAGAGTCAGACACGATGGAGCGACTAACACGTTCTACTTAGCGCTGGGGCAGTAGGTGGCGCTGCTGAGCACACTACAGAACTCAGAGGAGGGGATTCAAGAAAGGGTGAGGTAGTCTGGGTGGGTACCTGAAGAAAGTAACAGCCAAACTGAGGCCCAAAAGGGAAGCCGGGGAGACCAAGTTCCAGGCCAAGGAACCGCCTGATCAAGGGGTCAGAGGACAGAACACTGAGCCTTTGTGTCTGGAACTAGTTAACTTTGCAGAGGGAACAACATCTGTAGGGAAAGGGGAGAAGAGGAATAGGGACTTTATCCTGAGGGCAAGGGGACCTATGAGAGGTTTCAGAACGTGGATTTCTGAGTGCTGTTTGGAATGCCCAGAGAAGGCATCCTGCAGGGAACACCCGGGGCAACTGGACACGTGGTCTGAGCTAGAGGTTGAGTTGTGTGTGCCCTGTGGGTAGGCAGATAGTGTCTTAAGGGTGAGCAGGGTCTTAGACTGAGTCACCCAAACATTTGAGAGTACAGAGGAGCCTGCAAAGAAGACCAAGAGGGGGCAGTCAGAGGGGGCAGTCAGTAGAGGGCAATGCCATGACTGCCAAGGAAAAATGTTCCATGAAGGAAGGAGCAGTCAGCCAGGAGAACCTACTAGATGAGGACTGACAAGCCCAGAAGAGAGAGAGGGAGTGAAGCCACTGAGAGACGCCTGGACATATCTCCAAAGAGGTTTTGCATGAGGGAGAATACAGTTCAATAGTTGCTTTCATTTTTTTAAGATTAGAAGAAATTAATAACTTTTAAAAAGGATACTATTAGGGAAAATCTTTAAGGTACTGGTCATGGCTAGATGCAGGAGTTCCAGCATATGACCCACTCAGCTCAGTTCTAGACACTTGGTGGCTCTGAGAAAGCAGACATTCTCAAGTAGGGCTGCCAACATGGTGGCAAATTTTCCCAGGAGTGGCTTCCTCCTAGTTTGCTGCTGCTGCTAAGTCGCTTCAGTCATGTCCGACTCTGTGCGACCCCATAGACGGCAGCCCACCAGGCTCCCCCGTCCCTGGGATTCTCCAGGCATGAACACTGGAGTGGGTTGCCATTTCCTTCTTCAATGCATGAAAGGGAAAAGTGAAAGTGAAGTCGCTCAGTTGGGGCTGACTCTTAGCGACTCCGTGGACTGTAGCCTACCAGGCTCCTCCATCCATGGGATTTTCCAGGTAAGAGTACTGGAGTCGGGTGCTATCAACTTCTCTGCCTAGTTGGCTAGTTCAGAGGAAAGAGGGACTCCACTCACTCTTAATATCAGCCAGAGTCCCAGGGTAGATTCTGATTGGCCAGTTTGGGTCATGTGCCTATCCCTGGACCAATTGCAGTGACTGAACCTTAAAGCATCCTGATTAGCCAGTCTGGACTAGAGGTGGAGCCAAGTGACCCATAGCCCCACAGGTGGATGAGGACAGGGATGATTTCAAAGGGTTACCTTGTGGTCTACAAGATGCTCCTTAGCATGAGAGGTGGTGGGATGACTCTGGGACACAAGGGCCTCTAATCAATCACTCAAAGAGTACACAATGTTAAGCCCTCTCTGTTGTCTTGCAGGTCTCAAGTTTGACATGAAATACATGAATTTCCGTGTGAAGGCCTGTAATAAGGCAGTTTCAGGCGAGTTCTCTGAGCCAGTGACCCTGGAGACACCAGGTGATTGACTCCCATACCTCCCCTCGCTGTGACTCCATAACCACTCACTCCCAGGGCTCCAGGGACTGGTGTCTAATGAGAATCTTCTAATCAGGGTTCTGTGGCCCTTTTTGTCCTGGTTGCCAGGAAGCTCAGTGCTCAATCCATAGTAGATTCCTTAGCCTGAGTGTCTGGTATAAACTTGGTATTGTTCTTTGCATTTGCAGTTGATCGCATCATACCTGGATGGTTTTTACACACACACACTCTCCCCCACCCTCTCTCTCTCTCTCACTCACTCTTCAAAAAAAAAAAAAAGAATAGTCAAGTGCTCTATAGAATTGGAAATAGGGTATCAGTACTGAAGATAGATTTCTTAGCCCCCCACAGTGATACCTTTGCATGTTCGGGTAGGAAGTCCTTTCTGCACCCTGGCTTAGCTCTGTCATGCCTTAGCACAGCCCCCTTTCTGGGATTAACCCCCAGTGAAATCGCAGGGCAGCACCGTGGCTTGAAAATGGCTTCAGACCTGGGAGACCTTTAGGCAACTAGCCCTTGGCCTTCACTCCTCTGGCTACATGTTCTGCCCTCCCCACCCTTCGCTGTCCCGTCTTTTGGTGCCTTTCTGCCTGTTGTCTCTCTCTCTCCATCTCTGAACCTTTGTCCACTTGTCTCTCTTTCTCTCTCTTGGTCTTAGTCTCTATTTCTTTGTTTCTTTCTGTTCTCTGTCCCTGTCATGGTCTGTCTTGGTCACTGTCTGTCTCTCTGTCTCTCTCTGTGTCTCTGGGTTTTCCCATCTCTGTGACTCCTGTGTCTGCCCGGCCCCAGCGTTCATGTTCCGCCTGGATGCGTCCACATCCCACCAGAACCTGCGGGTGGATGATCTCTCCGTGGAGTGGGACGCCATGGGCGGGAAGGTGCAGGATATCAAAGCTCGCGAGAAAGATGGCAAGGGGCGGACGGCGTCTCCCGTCAACTCCCCAGCCAGGTAGCCTGCCCCCTCCCCTCCCTGAGTCTCTGGTGGAGGAGATCAAGCTGGACATGGACATACAGAGTCCAGTGTGGTCAAGGCTGGGGTAGAGGGAGGGACATGGAGTGGGGGGAGCCCAAAGAGTGAATGGAGAGGAATCTTTGAAGTGGGTTTTGATGGTCGAATAGGATTTTTCCAGATGAGGAAGGGCACAGGTATGTTCCAACATGAGAGACCCTGTGTATGGAAAGAACCACACACAGTCCAGGAAAGATGAAACGTTCATGGTGACTGCAGTGGACCAGGGAAGCCCTCCTATGGGAGAAGTGAGGTCTGAATTGAGACTTGCCCCCTTCCTGTCACCCACAGAGGTACTCCATCTCCCAAGAGGATGCCCTCGGGTCGTGGGGGACGGGATCGCTTCACAGCTGAGTCCTACACGGTGCTGGGTAAGGAGGAGGGAAGACAGGAGTAGAGAGAAGTCTGAGCAGGGCCCTGATAGGGATTGGTGGGAGGGAATTCCTATGGCTGGGGAAACTGAGGCAGATGTCAAAAAAAGCTTCTGTGGGAACAGTACCAGTGATGTGTTTTTGTGACCTTAGGGGAATGGGAAGATTTGGGGCTGAGGAATCATCAGGGGAAAGTCAGAACTTATGGATGCTCTAGACTGGGAGGGCTGGACAGTAGCTTGAGGGGGAATTTCCTGAAGTCTGTGGAGTAGATGAGACCCAGGAAGTAGCGGAGACTCGGGGAGTAGCTGAGAAGAATAGTTGCCTGTGGCTCGCCAGGTTTGTGGAGGACCTGAAGCAAGACAGGGGCTGGGGGAAGTGGCTTAAGGTGAGTGGAGGAGCCAGAGAGTAGCTGAGTCTGAGAAGTGGAGAGAATGACTAGGGTGAGAGGTGTGGTTGGCACCACAGGACTGATTGGATCCTGTGAAGGAGAAGCTGGAGTCTGAGGAGGAACAGGAGTTCCTGGAAATCACCACTGTCCTGAAAAAAACCTTGAGAAAGGTCAGGATCTATGCGGAAGCCAGTGTGGTTTGTAATACCTGGGAGGCGATTAGGGTGGGAGATGAAGTTAGGGAGTTGCTGGTTTCTTTTTTTATTATTTGGCTGTGCCGGGTCTCAGATGCGGCACTCATGATCTTTAGTTGTGGTGTGCAAACTCTTAGTTGTAGCATGTGGAATCTAGTTCCCTGACCAGGGGTGGAACCCAGGCCCCTGCACTGGGAGAGCGGAGTCTTAACCACTGGACCACCAGGGAAGTCCTGGGAGTAGCTGGTTTCCTGGGCTGAATGAGGAGCTGAGCTACGGTCTGGTGGGGCAGAAGTGGGTGGAGAAGCTGCAGCGCAGGAATAGGTGGATGGGAAAATCGCTGAAGTCACAGGAATCTGGATCCAGGATCCTAGGAGGGTGTAGATTAACTGATAGCTGAGACTTGGAGACTTATCTGGGCTTAGTCAGATATCTAGTATCTTAGTATCTAGAGAGGCATGGGATAGCTGGGGACAGGGCAGTGTCTGGAGGAAAGAGCCGGGGTCTGGCTGCCCGTTTTGAAAGGACACCCAGGAGCCAATTCTACCCAGTCCCCCTGCCCACTCCATCCCCCAGGGGACACGCTGATTGACGGTGGGGAACATTACTGGGAGGTGCGCTACGAGCCAGACAGCAAGGCGTTTGGTGTGGGGGTGGCCTACCGTAGCCTGGGTCGCTTCGAGCAGCTGGGCAAGACAGCTGCGTCCTGGTGCCTGCACGTCAACAACTGGCTGCAGGTCAGCTTCACTGCCAAACATGCCAACAAGGCCAAGATGCTGGACGCCCCCGTGCCCGACTGCCTGGGCGTGCACTGCGACTTCCATCAAGGTGATCCCCTCGAGCCCTCGCTGGCCTCTCTGGCCACCCTTCTCCACTCTTCTCTCTCTGCCCAAACCTCTCTCACTGGTCCCTTTGTCGCTCTGGCCCTCCACTCCAGGCCTCCTGTCCTTCTACAATGGTCGTACCAAACAGCTGCTGCACACCTTCAAGGCCAAGTTCACACAGCCGCTGCTCCCAGCATTCACGGTGAGGCCTTGTTAGGGGCCCAGGGAAGTAAGAGCGGGGTGGCACGAGGGTTGGCTTTCCTGCTGAGCCTGTCTGTCCCCTTCTCCCTGCCCTGACTGTCCCCCAGGTGTGGTGTGGCAGCTTCCACGTGACGACTGGCCTGCAGGTCCCCAGCTCCGTGCGTTGCCTGCAGAAGCGGGGCAGTGCCACTAGCAGCTCCAACACCAGCCTCACCTAGGCCCCTGGACTGCCCATCAGCGGGCAGATTTCGGGGGCCGCCTCCAGGCCTCGACTGTTTCAGCTGGGCACCCTCCTCTCACTTGCTGCTTGGAGCCTTAACTCCTGATGGGGGGTCACTGACGGAGAGCGGGCACCCAGGTTGGGCCCTCCTCCTCACCTCACCTCCTAATAAAGGTCAAACACTGGCCAGGCAGTGCTGCTGGTTTTGTGGGGCTGGGTGGCACTGGCCTTGCCTGGTCCTCTCCAGACCTCAGCTTTCTCAGCTGTAAAAATGGGAAATCTCTTGGGAATTCCCTGGCAGTCTAATGGATAGGACTCTGTGCTTTCACTGCAGAGGCCTGGATTCAATCCCTGGTCAGGGAATTAAGATCTCACAAGCTTGTCGTTTAGTTCCTAAGTCAGGTCCGACTCTTTGAGACCTGATGGACTGTAGCCTGCCAGGCTCCTCTGTCCATGGGATTTCCCAGGCAAGAATACTGGAGTGGGTTGCCATTTCCTACTCCAAGGGATCATCCTGACACAGGGATTGAACCCGTGTCTCCTGCGTTGCAGGCGTATTCTTTACCACTGAGCCACTAGGGAAGCCCCCCCACAAGCCATGAGGCATAGCCATAAAAAAGGTGGGAGCTTTTCTTACAGGGTCAGGAGGCAGGTTTTGCTGAGCTGAGGACCACTGGGACCAGCTGTGGGCAGTCATCTAACAGACCTCGCACTGTCCCACCCAGCCAAGCGAAACACAGCTCCTGGGGGCGCTTGAGCTTTAATTCTGGGAGGAGGGATCCGCCTGACTGGCGTGTGGCGCTTGGAGATGGACCCGCTGGTCTGCTACGCGCTCAGCTGCCTGCTCCAGTGCCCGCCTCCTCTGCAATTTCTCTTCCAGTTCTGCTGTCACATCTGCCAGCCCTGAGAATGAGGGTAGGGGTACCTGAGGCTCCAGTGGCACCAGAGATCCCCAGTCTAGGCTTTCCCTGCTTATGTCCACCCAGGACCACTGCAGCGTAAGATGAAAATGTGTTCAGTGGCCATGAGGAACTTCAAGATGGACACAGCAGAGCATTAAACCAAGCGTAGAGTGCTCCAGAGCGTGACCACCTGGGTTCCCCACTTGAGAAGCCCTCTTACATTGACCTTACCTGTGGTGGGCGAGAAAGCCTGTGCTGAGCTGGCTGCCAGCTTCCTGGCTGGGCCACTGTTGAGGCCTTTGGGCTCTGCAGGAACAGACAGATGAAGGCTGAGGCCCACCCTCAGCTGGATAGGGGAGGGGCTGGGAGGAGGGACCCCTTCCATACCTGACTTGGGCACAATAGGTGGCTTTGGAAACTTCGCCTGTAGCTTGGCCAACCGCCTGGGCTTCGGAACAACTGGTCGACTGGGGGAAGGCACTGCGCAGACAAAAATGTAGTATGTCACATCTAGTCACCAGCTTGCTACCTGTTGTCAGCTCTAGCCACCCCAGTCCCCCACCCACCATCCTCGTTCACGTAGCTGGCAGATGGGGTGTCTCCAATGGGGATGACATAGTTGTTATCCTGGTCCGGTAGTGGAGGCAGCTTGTCCTGACTGGGCGCAGGCATGATGGACGTGGGAGGCAGCTGCTTAGGGCCACCCTTGGGGGGTGCAGGACCTGGTGGGAAACTGTGGTCACTGTCGGGGTCCATGTGGAACAGAGACACCAGGGGATGTGTGTGTGCACACCTGGATACAGGCCTGTGTCTCCATGCATGTGTGTCTGGGCATGGGCCTGTTTATGTCTGTGGATGTGTGTCCCTAGGTAGCAATACATGGACACTGGGTGAATTTCATAAGTTGAATATAAGTAAAGGGTTTCCCTGGTAGCTCAGCCTGTAAAGAATCCACCTGCAATGTGGGAGACCTGGGTTCAATCCCTGGGTTGGGAAGACCCCTGGAAGAAGGCATGGCAACCCACTCCAGTATTCTTGCCTGGAGAATCCCCATGGACAGAGGAGCCTGGTGGGCTACAGTCCATGGGGTCAGAGAGTCAAACATGACTGAGCGACTAAGCACAGCTCAGCAAAGGGTTTATACTCTTGTGCATGCATGACACCTCATGGATGCTAAGGTATGTGCTACAGCACTTGTCTGTATTAGTGTGTACACACATGTATGTGTAAAGGTCTGAATTTGTGCTCATGAGTGGCTATGTCTGCAATTTGTGTGTACACATGTGATTGTGTCTTGAAGTAAACTGTATGACACTCATGTTTATGCATGGGTGGAACCACTGTCTACATAGGAACTTCTCATTATGCAGGTGGACACACAGGTTTATGTTCATGAGTGGCATGTGTGTATGTATGTACATTTGTGTACATTGTACATACATTTGTGTATGTGTCATGCGTGCAGGGGAGCCTCAGCATCTGCCCAGTCCAGGGAAGACCATACTGCTCATCCCACAGACCTTTCCACTTTTCCAATCTCTTCCTTTTGCTCCATAGTCTGGACCACCTCCCAGCCTGATTTCCCATCTCTTCCTAATGAAATCCTTTGAGAACTTTAGGAAACACCCACTCTTCCAGGAAGACTTCCCCCCGACTCTGCCCATCCTCCTCCTCTCCCCAACTCTAGGTTGCCCCCACCCCCGCACTCCCCACCCCCCCACCCCCGCCTCTAGCCCCAGGTTCAACCCCTCAGGATTGCGAGTGTGTGTGCCCAGCCCTGTCCATTCCCTCCATAACCTGGAAGCACGTAGAGGACAGGGTCTGGGAACTTTCTGGGTCCCTGCAACTCTAGGTACAAGACTGGGCACAGGTGGAGCCATGAGAGTCCTAGGTCCTTTCCCACTCTGCCCCAGCGGCGGCCGCGGGGCGGGGGCATCACCTGGGCCGGAGGTGGAGGGGGCCGAGGGCGCCACCCACACACTCTCGCCATTCTCTTTATCCGCCTCCACGAAGCCTGGAACAGAGAGGGCGGCCTGGAGGAGGCACGGCAGCTGGGGGCTGACCCAAGGGTGTCCGGGTTGGGGAGGGGGTGGGAGAGGCGTGGACTGAGCCCTCCCCCCAACCGAGTTCCCTGAGGTTCTACCAACCTATCACTTTCTCATAGTCTTCATCCAGCAGGAAGGGCACCAGCGCCTTATTAGTGTGCGACACGAAATAGTTGACCACTGCTTCGAGCGAGGTGCAGGAGAACTAGGGTCAGAGAGGGGATGCTATCAGGGCCGGCGTGGAAGGGGTGCAGCCCACGCCGCTGCGCTTCTCCGGACCCGGCCCAATGCTCACCGGCTCCTCCACGTCGACTACGTACTTGGCGCCCTCGCGCTTCACCTTGTAGTGCCTGACCACCGGCGTCCTGACAGGGTAAGGAGCGAGTGCATGACCTGGCTGAGGACAAGGAAGGGCCCGTCCCTCGCCCGGGCCCAGCCCCCAAGAAGGGCCTAACCCTGACCACCCCATATCTTGGCGTGGCTCTCGGCGGGGGACTAGGCCCTCAAAAGACTCCACCTTCAAGAAAGACCCTGCTTCTGGCAATGTCCGCCGGGAGAACCAACACCTGAGGGATTCCACTTGGAGGCCCCGCCCAGGCCCCACCCCCACCATACCCGCCCTGATACCCGACCACGCCCCTGTATCAGACGCCCCGCCCACCCACAGCCGCGCATGCGCACCCATTGAGCGTCTGAAGCGTTGTGACTGACACGCCCCCCATGCCGTCCCCGCTGGGCCGCAGCAGTAGGTTCCCGCACTCAGGGTAGCGCTCCAGGAGCAGTTGCGCCTCCAGTCGGCTCACTTTCAGGAAGCACCTGAGGCGGGCAGCGTCACTCACTGGTGCAGGCCACGCCCCCAGAGACAGCTACGCCCCTCCCCCCC